>NC_138528.1:4769601-5034583 GCF_964234715.1 Podarcis melisellensis | reverse complement strand
GATGGTCCCCGACAACTTTCTTCTTCCCAGTCTCGGCAGGTATCAAGCTGGCACGGTTAGTACCTCCAAGCAGCACTCGGCACAATAAAATGACCATCAGGAGTCGGTTACCAGGCGTCATGGTGTCTCTGTTGGGGGGGGAGGGAAGGGTGTAGTTGGGTTGGGGGGGCAGAGAGCAGAAGGAGGGGAGGGAAGAGGGGGAGAAGGAGGGAGAAAGAGGAGCAAACAAACAAGGTCCGTCAAAAATGACACACTTTGGAAAAAAGTTAAAGAAACGCACATCCCAAGCTCAAAACACTAAGGAAAACACAAACCAGATTCCCCCCCCCCCGAAAATGCAGTGCAGAACCTTATTGGGACTTTACGCCCAGCCAATTAAGACTTGGGACTTTACGCCCCCCCCCCCGCAATTATCAACACCCCCCCCAAAAAATTTCTCCTCTGTTTTATCTGAGCAACGATCTGCGTAAAAATGGGGTCGCGAAACCAGCTGTTAATACGCGCGAACAAAGTTCCGAAAACCCATCTCTGCTTTTCGCCCATCAAAACAGGACTTTGCACTTGTTGTTAATGGAAGTAATATATATATATATATTTAAATGCACTGGGAGAAGCTGGGAGTCGGAGGTCCCGGTTCATTGTTGAGCAAGCTTCCAGGAGGTCTCCTTGGAAAGCGCTCTCCATAGCAAGTGTCTGTTGGAGCCTTCCCGGCTGCCGGCCGCTAGCCACTAGGTGCCCGCGGGGTAGCCCCGTCCGTGGGGGTTTGCGGGGAGGGGACGGGGAGATCTGCAGCCCCTCTCCGGCGTAAGGGCCTCGTGGATCGCGAGGGGAAGGGGGGGGGAAAGGACGCGCCTTCTCCAGGGTCTCCAGTCGTTCTTATTTACTTCGCATTTGACAAATATCCCCGTGGGGTAAAAACTAGATCTTCATTTTTTAAAAGGAAAACACACACACACACACTACAGTCCGAGCCGATGGGCGTTTACTTGGAAGTAAGTCCCCAGTAGGGCTTACTCTCAAGTAAGGGCACGGAGAGATTGCACAGAAAATGCTCTCCCCTGAAAACAAACAAACCCCAAAACTGTTTCGAAATGAACCATTTGTTTTTAAAAGGAGCGAATAAAAGGACTCGGAAGTTGGAGAGTCCGGCGCTCGCTCACTCGCTCGCTCACTCTCACACACAACAAGCTCCGTCTCTCTCTCTCTCTCTCTCTCTCTCCCTCCCTCTCTTTTTCTTGGTTCTTTTTCATCCCCCCCCTCTTTTAAACCAGAACTCACACAAGGAATGAGAAAGCGCTACTCACTGACAGAAAGCAAGGCATATAGAAACAGTCCATGGTTCTTGACAGCCAAGCGTGGAGCAGGACTCGTGGGAAAGCTCACGCGGGGAATCCGGAGTCAAGCCGCTTTGCGGAGCCGGGGAGAGTCAATCTATCGCTCGCTGCTACTGCTGCTGCTGCTGCTTCGCCTTCTTCCTCTTCGTCTTCTTCTCCGGGCTGCGGGCAGGAGCAATCGCGCGCCACGGCTTGCTGCTCCAGAGCGACTCCTGGAAAACGAATATATTTGAATATAATGAAACTCCCGAGCAGGCTGCCTTCTGCTTTTCTTCCAGCCCCGGAGAGGGTCACGTGGGTCCGAGGAGCCAGCCTGTCAATCAGCGGGCCACAAACTCCGCCTTCCTCCTCCTCCTCCTCCTCCTCCTCCTCCTCCTCCTCTGTCCTGGGCTCTGCAAAGGGATGTCCCACCTCCTTGGCCTCTGTCAATCTCCCCGTAGCTTTTCCTTTCCTTTCTCTTCTACTTTCCTTGAGAGAGTGTGCGCAGCTGAGTGTGAACTGCAACGCCCTTTGGCTTGATCCAGATGCGAGTTCAAAGCCTTCCCAGTCCAGGCTTTACCTTAGGTAGCTTAGCATTGTATGCACTGACTGGCAGCAGCTCTTGGGGGTTTAGACAGGAGTCTTTCTCAGTCCTACCTGGAGATGCCTTTGCATTGAACCCGGGACCTTCTTCATGCAGAGCAAATGCTCTGACCACTGAGCTACAGTCCCCTTTCTGCATGAATGCTCCAAGACCACATTCAAAGGCAACTAGGAGGGGGCCCCAAGCCACCCCCATATTTTTTTAATGCGCTGGGGGAGGGGACTTGCAAAGAAGAGATTGTTGTTTAGTCGTGTCCGACTCTTCGTGACCCCCTGGACCAGAGCACGCCAGGCCCTTCTGTCTTCTACTGCCTCCCGCAGTTTGGTCAAACTCATGCTGGTAGCTTCGAGAACACTGTCCCACCATCTCGTCCTCTGTCGTCCCCTTCTCCTTGTACCTTTCATCCGTCCCAACATCAGGGTCTTTTCCAGGGAGTCTTCTCTTCTCATGAGGTGGCCAAAGTATTGGAGCCTCATCTTCAGGATCTGTCCTTCCAATGAGCACTCAGGGCTGATTTCCTTAAGAATGGAGAGGTTTGATCTTCTTGCAGTCCATGAGTCTTCTCTTTTCATGAGGTGGCAAAGAAGAGATGCCTCAGACCAAAATGACTCATCTTAAGGCAAAGGTATGTACAGCAGCGCCTGTCCCTTGATGCCTGCCATCACACCTCTGCAACACAGGAATCTCAGCTAAAGCATCCATGGCAGATGGCTATCCAACCTCTGCTTATAAACCTCCAAGGAAGGAGAGTCCACAACCTCCAGAGCGAGAGATTGGACCAGATGACCCTCAGCATCCCTTCCAACTGTACAATTCTGTGATTGTATGAAATAAAGGTATTGGTACACTCCATCTGGTATGCAAGCTGAGACCCTACCTGCCTGCGGACTGTCTCGCCAGAGTGGTGCATGCTCTGGTTATCTCCTGCTTGGACTACTGCAATGCGCTCTACGTGGAGCTACCTTTGAAGGTGACCCGGAAACCACAACTAATCCAGAATGCGGCAGCTAGACTGGTGCCTGGGAGTGGCAGCCAAGACCATGTAACACCAGTCCTGAAAGACCTACATTGGCTCCCAGTACGTTTCCAAGCACAATTCAAAGTGTTGGTTCTGACCTTTAAAGCCCTAAATGGCCCAGTATACCTGAAGGAGCGTCTCCACCCCCATCTTTCAGCCCGGACACTGAGGTCCAGCTCCGAGGGCCTTCTGGCGGTTCCCTCACTGCGAGAAATTAGGTTACAGGGAACCAGGCAGAGGACCTTCTCAGTAGTGGCACCTGCCCCGTGGAACATCCTTCCATCAGATGTCAAAGAGATAAACAACTATGTGACTTTTAGAAGACATCTGAAGGCAGCCCTGTTTAGGGAAGTTTTTAATGTTTGATGTTTTATTGTGTTTAATATTCTGTTGGAAGCTGCCCAGAGTGGCTGCAGAAACCCAGCCAGATGGGTGGGGTGTAAATTATTATTATTAATTATTATTATTATTACAGAGTACCCACAGAGGTCCTAGTACAGGCATCCCCAAACTCGACCCACCAGATGTTTTGGGACTACAATTCCCACCATCCCTGACCATTGGTCCTGTTAGCTAGGGATGATGGGAGTTGTAGTCCCAAAACTTCTGGAGGGCTCAGTTTGGGGATGCCTGTCCTATTAGGAGGCTGGTAAATGTAAAGGGACCCCTGACCATTAGGTCCAGTCGTGACCGACTCTGGGGTTGCGGCGCTCATCTCGATTTATTGGCCGAGGAAGCCGGCGGACAGCTTCCGGGTATGTGGCCAGCATGACTAAGCTGCTTCTGGCGAACCAGAGCAGCGCACGGAAACGCCGTTTACCTTCCCACTGGAGCGGTACCTATTTATCTACTTGCAATTTTTGGCATGCTTTCGAACTGCTAGGTTGGCAGGAGCAGGGACCGAGCAACAGGAGCTCACCCCGTCGTGGAGATTCGAACCGCCGACCTTCTGATTGGCAAGTCCTAGGTTGTTTAACCCACAGCGCCACCTACCAGGAGGCTGGTAGTGTCCGACAACTGCATTTTTTTTTGTCAGATCACATGTTTGGGCTCATCGCTTGATGACCACGTCACCCAGTGACAACGTGCATGTGCCAAACGGGTTATCACCACCGATTTCACACTACAGAGAGGGCTTGCTTCACACATGGTGTCAGTTCATCCATCAAAGCCTTGTTAGCACACAAGGGCCTCAGGACTATCTACCAAAAACAGCTGAGGATGTGACCTCTCCACCCACACACAGAAAAGCATGGGGGATATGAGAGAGGTGGGAATATACCAGAGCCCGTTTATATTGCTCATCCAATTTGCAGATACCAAACTGGGAGGGGTAGCTAATGCTGCAGAAGACAGAATCAGAATTCAAGATGACCTCAACAGATTGGAGAACTGGGCCCAAACTAACAAAATGTACAGGTGAAACTCGAAAAATTAGAATATCATGGAAAAGTTCATTTATTTCAGTAATTCAACTTGTTGTTGTTGTGTTTAGTCGTGTCCAACTCTTCGTGACCCCCTGGACCAGAGCACGCCAGGCACCCCTGTCTTCCACTGCCTCCCACAGTTTGGTCAAACTCATGCTGGTAGCTTCGAGAACACTGTCCCACCATCTCGTCCTCTGTCGTCCCCTTCTTCTTGTGCCCTCCATCTTTCCCAACATCAGGGTCTTTTACAGGGAGTCTTCTCTTCTCATGAGGTGGCCAAAGTACTGGAGCCTCAGCTTCACGATCTGTCCTTCCAGTGAGCACTCAGGGCTGATTTCCTTCAGAATGGAGAGGTTTGATCTTCTTGCAGTCCATGGGACTCTCCAGAGTCTCCTCCAGCACCAGAATTCAAAAGCATCCATTCTTCGGCGATCAGCCTTCTTTATGGTCCAGCTCTCACTTCCATACATCACTACTGGGAAAACCATAGCTTTAACTATGCGAACCTTTGTTGGCAAGGTGATGTCTCTACTTCTCAAGATGCTGTCTAGGCCTGTCATTGCCCTTCTCCCAAGAAGCAGGCGTCTTTTAATTTCGTGGCTGCTGTCACCATCTGCAGTGATCATGGAGCCCAAGAAAGTAAAATCTCTCACTGCCTCCATTTCTTCCCCTTCTATTTCTTCCCCTTCTAATTCAACTTAAAAGATGAAACTAATATATGAGATAGACTCATGACATTCAAAGCAAGATATGTCAAGCCTTTATTTGTTATAATTGTGATGATCATGGCATAAGTTGAATTACTGAAATAAATGAACTTTTCCATGATATTCTAATTTTTCGAGTTTCACCTGTATTTCAATAGGGAGAAATGTCAGGTTTCGCCCTTAGGCTGGAAGAACCAGATGCACAAATATATGATGGGGGACACCTGGCTTACTAGCAGTACATGTGAAAAGGATCTAGAGGTCTTGGTGGACCACAAGCTTGACACGAGTCCACAGTGTGATGCAGCAGCAAAAAAAGCTAACGCTATTCTAGGCCACATTATCGGAAGTATAGGGTCCAGATCAAGGGAAGCAATAGTACTACTCTATTCTGCCTTGGTCAGACCACACCTGGAGTACTGTATCCAGTTCTGGGAGCCACAATTTAAGATGGATGTTGACAAGCTGGAATGTGTGCAAAGGAGGGCAATTAAGATAATCAAGGGTCTAGAAGCCAAGCCTTATGAGGAGCAGTTGAGGGAGTTGTGTATGTTTAGCCTGGAGAAGAGGAGACCAAGAGGAGTGTGGAGTTGCAGTGCTCTTCATCCGTGACATCATGGGCACTAACCAGTAGGTGCCTGTGATACTCAAAGCACCATATTCCAGACAGCACTGTGCTAACTTTCGTAGGAACCGAATTTGGGTGCCACTGAATTATGGTAGTCACCATGGTAATGAGTGTGTAGCTAGAAAGAGAATATTTCATATGCTGCCTCTTAACATATAGAGGCTAAGTAAAGGATACCGTTGAGCAGACTGATTTAGAGAGGATAAGTAAATTACTGGTAGTTGCAAGTACCTACCGTATTTTTCGCCCTATAGGACGCACTTTTTCCCCTCCAAAAATGAAGGGGAAATCTGTGTGCGTCCTATGCAGGCTTTCGCTGAAGCTTGGTGAGCGAGAGGGGCCGGTGTGCACCGACCCCTCTCGCTCTCCAGGCTTCAGGAAGCTATCAGCAAGCCTGGGGAGTCCTGCGGGAGGATAGCAGCCTGCTGCACGGAGCGCGGGGCGTGTTGAAGCAGAGCACCCTGCATTTCGGGCAGACATCGGCCAGCCCCACAAGCTCGGGGGACAGCGGGGAGGCGCAGCGCTGCCATCCCGCTGTTCCCCGACCTGGTTTGGTTTCCCTGACCTGGTTTTGGGGGGGAAATAAAGGAAATTTTCCCCCTTTATTCCCCCCCCAAAAAACTAGGTGCGTCCTATGGGATGGAGCATCCTATGGGACGAAAAATACTGTACATTGTAACGCATGGTGAAACTTTGTATTTTCCCGCAATCTCTGAATGGTTAAAGAAAGATTTCGGATACTGCTTTGTTACTTTCCAAGGCGTAAGTTTTGAAGCCAAGAAAACAGATCTTTGAAAGATTGCAATTACTTGAGTGATAACATGGATAAGATATATCCATACATTTTCCTGTCTCTGCTGTAGCAATTTATGATGGGTTGATACTGTGTGGCATTCGATTAGATTCATTGTTGTTCTTCGTGGTTTAGGAACAACGTTGCTACGGTTTTATGTGATCTATTTATAAACTTTCATGGGCTGGGCTTGGGGAGTAAGCCCTGAGGAAATATCTGTACCCCCTGTCTTGTGCAGAGGTCAGCAAGATTTTTCAGTCATGGGCCAGTCCACCGTCCCTCAGACTATGTAGAGGGCCAGACTATATTTTGAAAAAAATATATGAATGAATTCCTATGCCCCACAAATAACCCAGAGATGCATTTTAAATCAAAGGACACATTCTACTCATGTAAAAACATGCTGATTCCATCTGTGGGCCGGATTTAGAAGGCAATTGGGCCAGATCCGGCCCCCGGGCCTTATTTGCCTACCCCTGGTCTTGTAGGATATCTTTGGGAAAAGATAAGGGTAAGGAGTACAGTGGTACCTCGGGTTAAGAACTTAATTCGTTCCGGAGGTCCCTTCTTAACCTGAAACTGTTCATAACCTGAAGCACCACTTTAGCTAATGGGGCCTCCTGCTGCTGCCGCGCCGCCGAAGCATGATTTCTGTTCTTATCCTGAAGCAAAGTTCTTAACCTGAAGCACTATTTCTGGGTTAGCAGAGTCTGTAACCTGAAGCGTATGCAAGCCGAGGTACCACTGTAAACCCTACACAAATGGGGAGGGGAGTCCCTAGGGATGGCGTCTTGTAAGCCTTCTTCTGGCAACTCCTGCAACCAAACTGGTGCCAAATGTCTTGCTCTGGTTTCCTTTGGACCACTTCAGTAAGACCGAGAGGGGGGTCTTGCAGGGGTGAACGACGGCACCGTGACACCCGGGGTGGCAAACCACTATGTACGGCACATGTGTGGCGTCACTACATACAGCGCATGCGCCGTACATAGTGGTTTGCTGGCGGTGCTCAAGCTCCATACAGACGGTGCCATGATCCTCTGCTTGCGGCTGTAGCAGTGATGGAGGGATCCTACTGCCGTCCGTACGGTGCTTGAGCGGCATCAGCAGCAAACCACTACGTACAGCGCATGCGTGCGCCGCCGCACATGCACTTTACACTTTTATGTGGGGGTAAGAATTAGGGCCGGCGTCTTAGCATTTGGATGAAAGGCAGAAAATATATTTTATAAATTCAAACTCTTGGATGTTTTTCTTTTTTTACAAAAAAAGTCAGAGGGTCTCTGTTTCTTGCTCTGAGTGACTGAGAGAAAGACAGGGAAATCCCACTTTTGTGGAAGCTTTCTGGAAGCCCTGTCCTTGGTGACATGCCATTTAAAGAAAAAAAGCAAAAAAAAAAAAAAAGTTCCTAAGAAAGGAGCACGTTAAACATGGGCGAATAATGAGATTTCATGTTTGATCCAGGCTTTGGGGCTGAATCTGATCATCCCAATTATTTTCTTACGTATGTGTTCCCCTTTCCTCTCTTTTCCTCTTTGCGGAATGTGTTCCCCTGTAACACTCATAAAACTTTGCTACCTGCGTAAAGAAACAATCCTTTCTGATCGCTTTATGCTCAGCTGAGAGACCTTTTGCACAATCCCTTTGCTGCATGAATCAAGAATTTTTCTCCTCTCCCCCCTCTACTGCCAGTCTCCCACCCCACCACCACCCTGATCAAACTCAAATCCGATTAGGAGCTTAATCACCCCAAGTGAAGTAATGCAAATATATTGGGTATTTCCATTTCACAGAAACAGGGGTGGTTGTTGTTTTCTTTCTAAAGGCAAGGAAGAGAAAGACATGTTTTTATGGGGGGGCAACAGAAATCTGTCCACAAGGGCTCAGTGTGGGCAACTGACCTTTTAAAATAACAAACAAATCACTTGCCCAATCATAAAGCATTTCAAACCCACAGTTTAAAAAGACTTGATTTCATTTTGTGAAAAAGGGAAAAAAAGTTTATTACCGTATTTTTCGCTCTATAAGACGCACCAGACCACAAGACGCACCTAGTTTTTGGAGGAGGAAAACAAGAAAAAATATATATTCTGAATCTCAGAAGCCAGAACAACAAGAGGGATCTCTGTGCAGTGAAAGCAGCGATCCCTCTTGCTATTCTGGCTTCTGAGATAGCTGCGCAGCCTGCATTCGCTCCATAAGACGCACACACATTTCCCTTACTTTTTAGGAGGGAAAAAGTTAGTCTTATAGAGCAAAAAATACGGTAATTGCCCATTCCGCTTAAGGCACTCAAAGCCTTTGCATTGTTTTGAAATGCAAAAAAGTGAAGCACCACAAACTGTACAGAAACTGTACAGAAAATAAAAGTTATAGAGTGAGATGACAGAACATGTACAGAGAATTTTCTGCATGGAAGGGTATTCAAAAATATGATAGCCCTCTCTCCCCCTCCCCAGTATGGACCGAAGTGGTAAGGGGTAGCTCAGTCCATAAAGCATGAGATTCGGTTGGAGGATGGATGGCGGCTAACAGATTGAGGTTGAATCCTCACAAGACAGAAGTACTGTTTTCCGGGGACAGGAGACGGGCAGGTGTGGAGGACTCCCTGGTCCTGAATGGGGCAACTGTACCCGTGAAGGACCAGGTGCGCAGCCTGGGAGTCATTCTGGACTCACAGCTGTCCATGGAGGCACAGGTCAGTTCTGTGTCCAGGGGAGCTGTTTACCAGCTCCATCTGGTACGCAGGATGAGACCCCATCTGCCCACGGATTGTCTCACCAGAGTGGTGCATGCTCTGGTTATCTCTCGCTTGAACTACTGCAATGCGCTCTATGTGGGGCTACCTTTGAAGGTGACCCGGAAACTACAATTAATCCAGAATGCGGCAGCTAGACTGGTGACTGGGAGCGGCCGCCGAAACCATATAACACCGGTCTTGAAAGACCTACACTGGCTCCCAGTACATTTCCGAGCACAATTCAAAGTGTTGGTGCTGACCTTTAAAGCCCTAAACGGCCTTGGTCCAGTATACCTGAAGGAGCGTCTCCACCCCCATCGTTCAGCCCAGACACTGAGGTCCAGCACCGAGGGCCTTCTGGCAGTTCCCTCACTGTGAGAACCCAAGTTACAGGGAACCAGGCAGAGGGCCTTCTCGGTAGAGGCGCCCACCTTGTGGAACGCTCTCCCACCAGATGTCAAAGAGAAAAATAACTACCAAACTTTTAGAAGACATCTGAAGGCAGCCCTGTTTAGGGAAGCTTTTAATGTTTAATAGGTTATTGTATTTTAGTGTTTTGATGGAAGCCACCCAGAGTTGCTGGGGGGACCCAGCGAGATGGGCGGGGTATAAATAATAAATTATTATTATTATTATTATTAATCTCAGGGTTGTGGTTTGAGCCCCACATTGGGTGAAATACTTCTGCGTGGCAAGAGTTTGGATTAGTTGACCCTCATAGTCTGTCCTGACTCTACGATTCTACAGTCTAGAATTCTGCTACTCATTTATTTATAGAACAAAATTTATATACGAGTGTCGGAAAACCTCTAAGCAGTTTGCGAAAATAGAAACTAAAACGTCGACATTCTCAATAAATTAACAGATATTTGAAAACGTTCAAAAGATGGAGAAAACCAACAGCAGCTAAGAAGCCATAAAACGCATGTAAACCTCTACAGATCTGGCTTGGGCTTGCCTAAAGGAAAGTGTTTTAAGGAGGCTCTGCCTGGCGTCAAGTGTCAGGGAGTTCCAAAGTTTCATTTCTTACAAGCGGGGAATGTTATGTGGCACCATTAATGGTGCCCATTTCGCAGATTGGAATTAATATACCATCCCAATCCACCACAATCCCTCCCTCTCTGGCTAATGTTCAGGTCTGATTGTGGATGCTCATGTAGACCTAATGGCATGATTTCTCCACGCACAGAAGAGAGAGATCATCAGGCTTGAAAGGGAACCTCGAAAATAATGGGGTGTGGCCAAATGCAGCTGCGTGTGGTCTGAACCTGCTCAGTATCCCTGAAATGTTGACTGAGTGTTGTGGGCTAGCTGCCACTCAACCTGGAACAGAGGCTTAGCCAGCCACAACTGGAACCCAGGCATTTAATAATCTCAGAAGCATAGAGCTGCCAGGGACCATCAGGGTCATCTAGTTCAACACTCTGCAATGCAGGAATCTTTTTGTCCTACATGCAACCCTGAGATTAAGAGATGATGATAATAATAATAATAATAATAATAATAATAATAATAATAATGTTATTTATATGCCGCCCATCTGACTGGGGTTGCCCCAGCCACTCTGGGTGGCTCCCAACAAAATATTAAAAACACAATACAGTGGTACCTCGGGTTACAGACGCTTCAGGTTACAGACTCCGCTAACCCAGAAATAGTTAAAGCTGCGGTTTTCCCAGTAGTGATGTATGGAAGTGAGAGTTGAACCATAAAGAAGGCTGATCGCCAAAGAATTGATGCTTTGGCCACCTCATGAGAAGAGAAGACTCCCTGGAAAAGACCCTGGTGTTGGGAAAGATGGAGGGCACAAGGAGAAGGGGACGACAGAGGACGAGATGGTGGGTCAGTGTTCTCGAAGCTACCAGCATGAGTTTGACCAAACTGCGGGAGGCAGTTGAAGACAGGAGTGCCTGGTGTGCTCTGGTCCAGGGGGTCACGAAGAGTCGGATGTGACTAAACGACTAAACAACATCAACAACAACCCAGAAATAGTACCTTGGGTTAAGAACTTTGCTTCAGGATGAGAACAGAAATCGTGCAGGGGTGGCACGGCAGGAGCAGGAGGCCCCATTAGCTAAAGTGGTGCTTCAGGTTAAGAACAGTTAGGTTAAGAACAGACCTCTGGAACGAATTAAGTTCTTAACCCGAGGTACCACTGTACTCCATACCCTTTTCTTCTCCCAAAGATATCCTACAGGTACCACTGTAGTGTTTTTAACTTCGTATTGCTGGTCCCGTGCTGTGAACACAAGAACACAAAAAAGAGCCAGCTGGATAAAACCATTGGCACATCTACCTGGCATCCTTTTCTCCCAGTGGCCAACCAGGTGCCCAAATGGGAAGTTCACAAGCAGGATTCGAGCACAAGAACTACAGCAAGGGGGTATTTCAGAAGTATTGCTGCCTCCAAATGTGGAGGCAGAGAACAGCCCTCCTGGCTAGTAGGCATCAATAGCTCTTTCCTTCCTCAATTTGTCCAGTCCTCTTTTAAAGCCATCGGGCTTGGCGACTGTCACTGCTTCCTGTGGGAAGGAACACTCTTCCAGTAGAGATTCGCCCAGCTTTCCCATTTCTCATGCAAGGATTTTTTTCCCCAAAACCACACACACATCACATGTGACATCAGAGGCGTTGGGGAAGGTTTGGACACAGCTCCCAACGCACAGCCTTAAAATGTGCCCCTGATTTGGCATTGGCAAGGGAAAGCAGGCTTAAGTGATTCTTCTTCTTCTTCTTCTTCTTCTTCTTCTTCTTCTTCTTCTTCTTCTTCTTCTTCTTCTTCTTCTTCTTCTTCTTCTTCTTCTTCTTCTTCTTCTTCTGTGATCCCTCGTAGCCAAGTAAGATTGTCTTCCATGAACACAGTTTTAACAATGAGTCCGTAAGTGACTGTGGAGGCCAATTCTGGATCTACACATCCTTCCACAGTGGGGACATTGGTTTCCGGGCAGAAGTTTCTCCCTTGCATCCTGAGTTCGAGTGTCGAGTGCGGACATTGGTTCCTGGGCAGGAGTTGATCACGGTGAGGGTTTCCCAAGCGTGTCTTCCTCTTAGCGCGTTTCTCCCTTGCGTGCTGAGTTCGAGTGTCTTTCAAGCCCATGACACCTTTGGTAAAGGCTGTTCTCCAATTGGAGCGCTCGCAGGCCAGTGTTTCCCAATTGTCAGCGTTTATATTACATTTTAAAAAAGATTTGCCTTGAGAGAGTCTTTCAATGTGTCCATTTATTTAAAATGCATGTGTGGGTTATTTGTGGGGCCTGCCTGGTGTTTTTACATGAGTAGAATGGGTCCTTTTATTTAAAATGCATCTCTGGGTGATTTGAGGGGCATGGGAATTTGTTTGTTCTTTTCTTTTTCAAAATATAGTCCGGCCCAACAAGGTCTGAGGGACAGTGGACTGCCCCCCCTGCTAAAAAGGTTTGCTGACCCCTGCTCTAACCACTACACCGCAGTGGCTCCTCAGAACGGTGCCAAAAGGGAAAACAGAGGTATCTCGCCTCTCTGCAAGCATTGGATTCCACCCAACTTTGGGGGGAACCGGTATGTGATATGGGAAGGTCCAGCAGGGCCCATTGCAGGCTGCAGGATATTGAGGAGGCCCAGCCCCCTCCTTAAAAACTTTTTGGGGGACCTTTGATCCCTTGGGTCCCTCTCCCCACCTCGTGCACCTGGCTGCAGGAGCGAAGTTCCCATGGAGAAATTATTAAAATTATTGTTATTGTTATTCATATATACCTAGAGGTCTCAGAGCGGTTCACAAAAAAGGTCAAAATATATGAAATTAAAAATAAAAACAATAATCCTGTAGCACCCTCCCCCCGAAAAGAGCCACATTTTAAAGGGTATAGGATGTTGATTAGATCAGCCAAAGGCCTGGTTACAAAGGAACATTTTTGCCTGTTGCCTAAAGGTGTATAATGAAGGCACCAGGCGAACTGCCCTGGGGACAGCATTCCACAGACGGGAGCCACTGCAGAGAAGGCCCCGTTCTCATGTCGCCACTCTCTGGACCTCTAGATGAGGGGTCACAAGAAGGTCCAGGGGATGATCTCTAGGTTCATATGGAAAGAGGTGGTCCTTGAGCTATTGAGCCGTTTAAGGCTTTATAGGGACGTGCTTGCGAACTGCTAGGTTGGCAGGAGCAGGGACCGAGCAACGGGAGCTCACCCCGTCCCATGGGTTAGGGACGTCCAATTCTCAATGGACTGCTATCTACTCACAGTAAGAAAAAGACTGGCAGTGATCTACCCAACGTTGTTGAGGAAGGGGGGTTACACCCTGCGACATCCCTGGGTTAGAGGGTTAGGCTAAAACTTGGGAGGCCACAGTTCGAATCCTGACTTGGCCACGAAGCTCTCTGGGTATGATTTTGGGGCCAATCCCTGCCTACCTCACAGGGTTATTGTGGGGGTTAAATGAGGAAGGGGGAGACCCTTCGAGCTCTTTGGAGAAGAAGGCAACAAATAAACCAAGAACTCCAGCCTGTTGCTTCCCCAGCCTTCCCCAGGTCGGATTCTCTTTCATTTTCCTAGGTTTGCGCAGCTGTTCAGAATCTTTGCCCAAATGTTTGCCTGGGCCCTCTCTCTCGCTCACCATTTCTAAGAGATAATAAGTAGTTTCGGAGGACGAAACGCACATTCCTTGTGTTCTGAAATAGTCGCTGGCAGGGAGAGGGGAAAGTATGTTCTCCTAGGGCACAATCCGCTTGGAAAGTTATCTTGCCCAAAGGCGGATTGGGATTGAACTGCCGGCATTTCCCTGTGACTCCTGTTTGTTCCGGCAGCGCTTGCGCAGGAGATCTTCCCAGCCCTCCGCCATGAGGCCATCTGGCAGATGCAGATAAGCAGATTCCTCGCGGATCCAAGGGCTGTTTTTTTCTTTTTTAAGGAATTCCGCAGCGCTGGCAGCTGAGGCTGTTTCTGGTCCAGCAGAGCCCCTCCAACTCAAGCAGCTCCTGTCTTTACTTTCCACTTCCAAACCTACCACTTCGCCTGAGCCAAGCCACACACACCACTAGAGGAGTTGACATCTGCCTCCATCCTTTAATTGTCTCCTGCGGATCCGCTAGAGCGGAAGGCTAAGCGATTTCGAGGCAGAGTGAAAATCCGTTTCAGAGACTGGTGGCTGATCCATCTGTGTGTCTGTGGCTACACATTTGCGTCCCCTTCTCCCTCCCCCCGCCCCCCAAAAATGTTTCTTTTTTAAAAAAAATATTTTCACTTATTTAAGCAAGAAGCAAACTGACAAACCCATATCCAAGAGCAGGGGTCAGCAAACTTTTTCAGCAGGGGGCCAGTCCATTGCCCCTCAGGCCTTGTGTGGGGCCGGACTATATTTTTTATTATTATTTTTATTATTTTTTTTATGCCCCACAAATAACCCAGAGATGCATTTTAAATAAAAGCACACATTCTACTCATGTAAAAACACCGGGCAGGCCCCACAAAGAACCCAGAGATGCATTTTCAACAAAAGGACACATTTACTCATGTAAAAACATGCTGATTCCCAGACCGTCCGTGGGCCGGATTCAGAAGGCGATTGGGCCGGATCCAGCCCCTGGGCCTTAGTTTGTCTACTCATGTCCAAGAGCATTCAACAGACAAGAAAATAACCTTTTTTTTAATTGGGCCTATTAAAGCACGTGGCAATTTGTGGAACTGATACCTTTGTTTAAAAACTAAAATGAGTTAAACGTTAAATGTAATTAAACAGATATGTGGTGCTTCTTAACCGGGGGCCGGGGGAGAAGGGATGTCAAATATTGATTGTTTCAAT
This sequence comes from Podarcis melisellensis, assembly GCF_964234715.1. Classification (NCBI taxonomy): domain Eukaryota; kingdom Metazoa; phylum Chordata; class Lepidosauria; order Squamata; family Lacertidae; genus Podarcis; species Podarcis melisellensis. The sequence goes on along the minus strand of NC_138528.1, from coordinate 5,019,581 downwards.
TAATGTTTTTAAGGGTGGGGGAAGGTAAAGGGACCCCTGGCCATTAAGTCCAGTCGTGGCCGACTCTGGGGCTGCGACGCTCATCTCGCTTTAATGGCTGAGGGAGCCGGCGTACAGCTTCCGGGTCATGTGGCCAGCATGACTAAGCCGCTTCTGGCGAACCAGAGCAGCGCACGGAAACACTGTTACCTTCCCACCAGAGCGGTACCTATTTACCGTATCTACTTGCACTTTGACGTGCTTTCGAACTACTAGGTTGGCAGGAGCAGGGACCAAGCAACGGGAGCTCACCCCGTAGCGGGGATTTGAACCGCCGGCCTTCTGATCGGCAAGTCCTAGGCTCTGTGGTTTAACCCACAGTGCCACCTGAGTCCCTAAGGGTGGGGGGAAAGGGAATGCAATTACAGGTTGATCATTACATGGGTCAGCAATTATGCTGTGCGTGCTATAGGCAGGGCTCTGCGCATTTCGTACAGGTGTGACGTGGAGGCCAATGGCTCCCCTTTCCAGCACTTGGTCCTAGCCGAACCCAGGACACAACAGTGTTCTCCAGAATGGCCAGAACTGGCCCAGAAACTGCAGTTTGCTCAGAAGGCTGCAACATTGCTGCAGATAGGGGCAAAGCACTGTTAGTATGCTGCACCTCTGCGCAAAGATTTGCACCGGCTTTGCACCAACTTTGTTAGGAGGACAAATTCTTCAAGGGGTTACAAGGGATGGAAGAGAAATTTGATTCAGTTCACATTTAAAATTGGACCTACTGTAGAAATCGGAGTGGCAACAAAAATTAATGGAATACGCAGAGCTGGCTAAGCTATCAGGAAAAATAAGAGTCCATGCAGATCAAGTATTTTCCAATAGACGGGGTTTATTTAAAAGTTACATTAAAGATTGTAACAGCATGAAGTTTGTGGCAGCCTTTGAATAGCTTCTGTAATCCACTGAATAGGTTTAAGAAAGTACAATTCTCTTTCATAAGTAATTATTAAAAATAGAGATAAATAGTGTGCTAGATAAATACAAAGTTAAAGCTAGATGGAATTGGCGGGAAGTCACTGGAACCAAAAGAAGACTGTGATAAAGTGTAACAGATACTGATATTTTTTGTCGTAGATTTTTTACTATGGATAATTTTGATTTTGTGTTATGTTTTTTTAAGTCCAATAAAGCATTTTTTTAAAAAATAAAAGCCGAAATTGGACATTAACATTCTATGGCCTTTTAAAGGGACGGGTGCAGTTATTGGTTTCTTTTTGTTTTCCTTTTTTAATCACGGGTTTTGTGTTTTCATTTAGTATTTTTATGTTGTGATCTTCGGATGAAGGGTGGTATGCAAATCTAATAAAGAAGCAAGTAGATGAATAAATAGAATTTCCCTTTCCAAAACAAGATGAGAACCGAAACATGGGGATCCTTCAAAACTCACATTTACTGTATCTAGATTTTGTGATGCAGTGGGGAGAATGATGGTATACCTGAAGGAGCGTCTCCACCCCCATCGTTCTGCCCAGACACTGAGGTCCAGCACCGAGGGCCTTCTGGCAGTTCCCTCGCTGCGAGAAGCCAAGTTACAGGGAACCAGGCAGAGGGCCTTCTCGGTAGTGGCACCCGCCCTGTTGGAATGCCCTCCCACCAGATGTCAAAGAGAACAACAACTACCTGACATTCAGAAGACATCTTAGTGATGGGCAAATGCACTGAAGTGTGTGGTACGAAGGAAGAAAATGTGTCAGGATGAATGCTTGTTGTCTTACACACACACACACACACACACACACACACACACACACTCACTCCAGAACAAATGTTCAACAAGGACCAGATACAATCTGATCTCCATGCCAGCATTCTGCAAGCGAATCAGGATGCGTTCTCAACAAACAGGTTAATTGGTGGAGCCCATGATTGACAACCTTATTCTTATGATTATTTAATGGTGATGTCCACACCAAACTGGTTTTCTTTTGTAGGAGGGCATTGGCCAGCCTTAAATTTTGAGTGCGTTGCTCAAGTTCCTGCCTGATTCCGGTCGACTGGATCCTAGATTTTCTTTGAACACTTTTTATTTTATTTCCATTTTTTAAAAAGAGCTCCTGAGATCTCTTTGCAACCAGTTCCCCTACAGTCTTATCAGCAAAAGTAGCCAATCTCCCTTTCCCTGCCCCCCTTCTCTGCTGAAGCTGGGAATGTTTTCAAAGGGCGGGTGGTGTTGGGGGAGAGAGAGAATGAAAGAAGCCCCAGGCTTGTTCCTGGGTGTTCTCAAGACTTTAAATGCCACTTCTTAAAGAGTTAAAGATCTAGATGGCTGTACTAAGAGGGATGATAAACTAATCACTCATTCGCTGTTGGTGATCTGGCGTGTCATTTACCGAAACATGGAATGCGTTTAACAATGTCAAGCCAGAGGGGTTGGGAGAACCCGTTGCCAGAAGATGGATGGATTGTCATGGGCTACTCTGGAGAAAGTCCTCCAGACTCATAATTATCTGTGCAGCAGCGAGAGATGCATGCATCTTGATTTTGTCACCCTCTGCTCTTGCAAGAAGCTGTGCTTCTGAGCTCTTCCAAAGGAACTGGGAGCAAATTTGACTGAGCAGGCAAGTCAAGGCCGCAATATCTAGTAGGAAAGCCCCCCCCCACCCCGCCCACTGCAATCGACAGATCAACATCTTGTCCAGGTGGTTCTTTGAGGAATGAATTTCTCCACCACCTCTCGCTGCCCCCATGAAAGTCAAATCAAGTAGCAATGTCATATTAAAACAACCCCCCCCCAAATAATAACTGCTCTGGAGTAGTTTATCTCTCGCGCGGCATCTCCGATAAGTGCTACTACAGCTCATGAGTCATTGGGGGGAAATGTCTAGGAAAATAGCCTCAAGTGACCTCACACGGCATATGATGGAGAACTTTTCCTTCATTTATTTATTTAGTTTTCAGCAGGAAAAGCCAGGCTCCCTTTTGCTAAGGGGAAGAAGCATTCTTAATTTTTATTTTTAAATTTTTTTTGCCACGGTGGATCATTCGAAAGCCTCTGCAATGGATCAAAAACCAATTTGAAATCAGATCAAATGTCAGGAGAATCTTCCCCACCCCAGAATTCTGGGAACTGTAGTTTTGTTGCTGAGACTTAGCTACTGGAGATTGTTCTTGCAGGGGCAGGGAATGTGCAGTTCTCTCCAAATGTTGTTGCACAACACTTCTCAAGCTCCTTGACCATTGACCCTGCTGATCAGAGTCTGATGAAATTTGGGAGTTCAGCAACCACCAGAGAACCACGGCTTCCTCCCTTCGCCCCTGCAGAGCAGAAAACTTTCTTTTTTATTTCTTTTTTTCAGAGCACAAAACTTTTCTAAGGTATCACGGCTAAGGGCAAGGGAGTGAGAGCAGCTTGAAATCCATGTGTTAGATTCATAGAATCTTAGAATGGGAGAGTCGGAGGGGGTCTCCAAAGGTCATCTAGTCCGAACCCTTGCAATGCAGGAATCATAATGAAAGAATCCCCAGCAGGTGGCCATCTAACCTCTGCTTAAAAATCTCCAAGGATCCAAGAGTCCACCACCTTCTGAGGCTGTTTGTCCTACTGTCAAGCGGTATCTTTCCCTCCCCTTATGGTTATGACTTTTAAAATGAGGCTGCATTTTAAATTGCATTTTAACCTGTATTTTAAATTGTCCTTTTCTTTTTCTTTTTTTCTTATTATGTTTTTACTGAAATATTATTGGTGTTAGCTGCTCTGGCCGGGGAGTGCGGGGTATAAATAAAATTTATTGTTATTATTGTTATTGTTATTTTCACATGGTACATTGTTAAACTGTGGAACTCCCTCCCCCAGGAGGCAGTCACCAACTTAGATGGCTTTAAACGAGGAGTAAGACAAATTCACTGACGCGGGTGGCGCTGTGGGTTAAACCACAGAGCCTAGGACTTGCTGATCAGAAGGTCGGCGGTTCAAATCCCCGCGACGGGGTGAGCTCCCGTTGCTCAGTCCCAGTTCAAAAGCACGCCCAAGTGCAAGTAGATAAATAGGTACCACTCCAGCAGGAAGGTAAACGGCATTTCCGTGCACTGCTCCGGTTCGGCAGAAGCGGCTTAGTCCTGCTGGCCACATGACCCGGAAGCTGTACGCCGGCTCCCTCGGCCAATAAAGCGAGATGAGCGCCACAACCCCAGAGTCGGCCACGACTGGACCTAATGGTCAGGGGTCCCTTTACCTTTACCTTTAAGACAAATTCGTGGAGGAGAAGAGGTCTATGGATAGCTGCAAGCTATGATGCTTCTGCTTTGCCTCCATGCTCAGAGGCAGTAAAGCTTCTGAATGCCAGTTGCTGGAAGCCAAAGGAAGGGAGAAGGCTCTTTTGGTCTAATCCTGCTTGTGGGTTTCCCCCAGGCATCTGGTTGGCCACTGTGAGAGCAGGATGCTGGACTCCGTGGGCCATTGGCCTGATCCAGACTTGTGGGAAGCAAGTCATAAACAAAACAAAACAAAACAAAAAACACAAATAAACTAAAAACTAACCTAAACCTAAAATAAAATAAGCAGACCCAGAGCCAGGATCCGAATGTATGCCTTTCTTTGGGCATGAGGAACTGAGTGCCGGACAACCTCCCTTGTTGGTCCAGTGTATCCCAAGTAGCACATAGTAATATAATCATCATAATAAATTTATACTCCGCCCTTCCCGGTTCAGAAAACCAGGCTCAGGGCGGCTAACAACAAATTTAAAACCCTTAATTGTAAAAGCAGCATAAAAGACAGTATAGAAGCATGAATAACAATAAAATCCAAAGTTCAGGAATCAATTTGGGGGAAATCCATCTAATAAGCATTAGATAGTCACCAGGGCTAGATGGCTGAATTAGTCCTACTTGGGCCAGCGAGGAGGCCAGGGGAGAATTAGCCGTGTAACACTTCCCATCAGTGCAGGGATTTCTGTTTGTGCAATGTGGGATTCCCTGCCTTGCCTTCTCCTGTGCACCCCCTAAATCTGTTCTAGAGCTTCCCTCCAACCCCCTGGAGAGGATTTGGGGAGGGGGCGAAGCACACAAGGCAAGGAAGAGAGGGGGCAATTCCCACTGGACAAGCAGAAATCCTTCTGATAGGGCGCATTAGTTGGGTCCTGCATTAGTTGGCAGGGGGGCAGAAGAGGTCCCCATCTGCAAACCAGAGGCCTGGCTCCTTCAGAACTTCAGTTCTCCTGAACAGCGTGGAACCTCAGAGGCAGAGGCTCAAAAGGACACAGGTCCAAGAAGTTTTCCACTTGCCCCATGCTTTCTAGGCACGGTCTGAGCGGCTTTTCGTTTGTCCCACAGCGCTTCCCTCCAGGAAAACTCACTGTTTACCACTGAACCAGAGCAAATGTCTATCTGCCGATCCAGCAGTAAACAGCAGGTTTTCTTGCAGGGAAGTAGCAGGACAAGCGGAAGTGTTGTTGTTGTTTAGTTGTGTCCGACTCTTTGTGACCCCCTGGACCAGAGCACACCAGGCTCTCCTGTCTTCCACTGCCTCCTGCGGTTTGGTCAAACTCATGTTTGTAGCTTCGAGAACACTGTCCAACCATCTTGTCCTCTGTCATCCCCTTCTCCTTGTGCCCTCAATCTTTCCCCACATCAGGGTCTTTTCCAGGGAGTCTTCTCTTCTCATGAGGTGGCCAAAGTATTGGAGCCTCAGCTTCACGACTCTCAAGAGTCTCCTCCAGCACCATAATTCAAAAGCATCAGTTCTTCAGCGATCAGCCTTCTTTATGGTCCAGCTCTCAGTTCCATACATTACTACGGGCAAAACCATGGCTTTAACTATACGAACCTTTGTTGACAAGTGTGGACGAACCCTATTTTTAGCCCTTCTTGGGGCAAGCGTCTCACCTGGAGCTCTTCGTGGTGCTGCTGCAATACCTGGCCTGCCTTGCCTTGGCTTTTGATATTGATATTGCCCTCCAATCCCTGCTTTATCCAGACTTGGGCCATTGTTTAAAACAGACGCTTCCCCCCTTTCAATGTCTTTCCCTTCTTGCTGTAAATCTTCTCCCTTTTCCATTTCTCAGCTGCCACATGTGTGTGAGAGAAAGGATGCAGAGTCCTCAGATATTCTGCATCACTCAAACCTCATTCTTTGTTCAATTCCTCCATTTTCCTCTCAGTTTCCTCCATTCCTGCTTGACTCAAACTTCTGCCATTGCTTTAAACCACCACTTTCCCCCCTCGGTGTTCCCCCCTTTTGGCTCAGATGCCATGGCCACAGTTCTTATGCAAGCTGCCTTCACTTTTCCTCCCCTCTCTTGCCCTGATTTCATGCATATCCAGGATTATGATGAGGCACTTCAAATCCTCCAATGGGGACTGCGTGATGACATTCTTACATCTTTATTCTATAGAGATATATGGAGAAAGACTGTCACACAGTTGGCAGAGCAGCTGCTTTTCACATGGAAGGTGAATCCCCGGCATCTCCAGGTAGGGCTGGGAGTTGGGGAACTCTTTCCTGAAAAGCTAGAGAGCCGCTGCCAGTCAGTGTAGACAATATTGAGTTGGATGGACCAATGGTATGACTTGGTCTAAGGAAGCTTCTTTGTATACAAAAACCCAAACCTTTAATGTAAAATCCACACATGAGGTTTTGGCCGTGGGGATTATTTTGGCTTCAGATGAAATGGACCATAAAGAAGGCTGATCGCCGAAGAATTGATGCTTTTGAATTCTGGTGCTGGAGGAGACTCTGGAGAGTCCCATGGACTGCAAGAAGATCAAACCTCTGCATTCTGAAGGAAATCAGCCCTGAGTGCTCACTGGAAGGACAGATCCTGAAGCTGAGGCTCCAAGACTTTGGCCACCTCATGGGAAGAGAAGACTCCCTGGAAAAGACCCTGATGTTGGGAAAGATGGAGGGCACAAGGAGAAGGGGACGACAGAGGATGAGATGGTGGGACAGTGTTCTCGAAGCTACTAACATGTTTGACCAAACTGCGGGAGGCAGTGGAAGACAGGAGTGCCTGGTGTGCTCTGGTCCAGGGGGTCACGAAGAGTCGGACACGACTAAACAACAACAACAACCTATCTATATCTATATCTATATCTATATCATCTATATCTATATCTATATCTATATCATCTATATCTATATCTATATCTATATCTATATCTATATCTATATCTATATCTATATCATCTATATCAACTATATCTATATCTATATCTATATATCTGGGCTGCATCATTAGCTTCAAAGGTCTCCCAGATGTTTGGCCCCAGAACTTTGGTTCCTCTGCACCCCTGAGATTCATTTCACTCATCCTTCTTCCTTGACACCATTTTCATGCAGCTGGCGGCTCCTAATTCTGCCACGAGGGGTGGGGGGGAAAGTTGCCAAGGCAGGATGCAAAACCATTTTAGTGCACTGAGACCAAAAGGCCAGCTCTCTGTTACAAGGGCAATTTATTTGCCTGACCTTCTGAGTGGGACCTCTGCCAAGCCCACCGCCACCCCCTATCAGGCTCCCCATTCTTGTCGCTGTTGTTCTGTAACAAGGGAGGGGCAGTTAGGGGCTGTTATTGGAACAGCCAACTCTCACCCCCTCCCAGGTCAAAGCATTCCCCCAAAATGCTCAAGGAAACCACAAGTTCTTTCAAACAACAGTGAGATGTGGAGTGGACGGCTAAGGAGATTTCATGGAATATCATCCAGGGGTCTCAAGAGAGGCAGGCGGCTGGGTGCAGAAGGCTCCCATTCAGCGACTCCTCTTAAGACCCTCTTTCCACCGCGTCTGGTTCACCCCCCCACCCCTCCCCCTTTCCCGCCCTCTCAGGAGGACTCAGAAGGAGTCAAGCCAGGAGGTTAAACCGAGCTGTTAACTGTGTCTTTTCAAAACTGACATTTAATACAGGGCATAAATCACAGGGCAAGCCTGTTACTCCTTCTGGAATGCAATTACATAGGGTCAAATAAAACATGAAAGGGCCCAACAAGTTTTAAAATGTAGCATGTTCGCCAAGCCAGGCAAAAAGGAATGTCAGGAAGTTCAAATATGCTAACATCCCCATGTTGGCCTGGGCGGAAGGGAGGGGGCTGCAGGGTTGGGGGGAGGCGAAAGAGGGATTAGAAGGGAAAAGGTTCCTGCGCTTTAATGATTATGCCGTTAAGGAGAGGCACGGGGAACCTGGTTGAGGGGGTCCCAGGCCCTCTCCGAGCGGCCCTCCCCATCTTCATTCAAAGCAGGTGTCTTTTCTGTGTTTCATTACTTTAATTGCCAACCACGGGCCTATTTGACATGTGCCTTGGCCACTTAGCATGCACACAGGGGAGGGGGGAGGCCTCTTCTGTGGGGAGGGGGCAGCAGGAGGAAGGGGGGCAGCGCTTTTGCAGCCTCTCAGGTTCTGAGCCCGGCAACCGTTAATCAAGCCTTTGATGCTAAGTCTTGCTCAGAGAGAGAGAGAGAGAGAGGGAGGAGGGTTATGTTTGGATCGGTGGGCAACTGCTTTGGCCTAATTCGGGCCACCTGAACGGCACACTCTGCCTGCTTCCCCTCTCCCCAGCTCTCTCTGCCTTGCCCCTTCCATGCTCCCCTTTGCAGTCTTAAAGACGAAGAGGCCAGGAGCCATGTTTGCTCATCGTCGAGAGCAGCCAGGCTGCGGGGAGCATCCTTTGAGCATCAGGTTGGGGAAGACAGTGTGATAGATATATCCACACAAAAAGGGGAATTACTTGCAGGGGGGCCCTCAAAAATTGCTATGCACCTGAGGGGACAAGGCGGCTGTTCTTCAGAGTTATGTAGGATCCAAAATGGCCACAAACAGTGATCTTTCGGGTGTTTTGTGCCCTGTGATCTTTTCAACAAGCTGGATTCTACTTAAAAACAAAACAAACAGAATACTTTTTTCCAGCTCCATTTCATTCTTGGGTAGACGAGATCTCGCTCCATTACCCACACTGTTTCAACCTCCAGGCTTGACTACTGCAATGTGCTTTGCTGGCCACCCTTGATGGTGTAGGGGAAGGTTTGACTGGTGCAAAATGCTGTTGCATCCCTCTTGGTGGATGTGAGAGCCATGCACATTTAAACTAAAGTTTGTTTCACTCCACTGCTTGCCGCTGTGCTTCCAGGTTCAATACAAGGTGGCGATTCTCATGTTTATAACTATTTGTAGCCTGAAACAGGGGTCTCCAACAAGGTGCCCAAGGGCACAATGGTACTTTTGAAGTCTTCCCCTGGTACACATGATATCTCTGAGACCTTTGCCACTGCTCACTGTCTGCTTGGTCATGAAGTGGTGAGGGCTTTCCCCCCAGAGGTGTAGCGGAGTTAAAAACTCCAGACAAACAATCTCTCAAATGACCTGCTGATGGCATTTTACCATTGTTCTGTTGAGAGTGTATTCACTTATGGTCTGTGTGTGTGGTTTGGGAGCTGCATGGTCAGGGGAAAAACAATGCTGTCCAGGGTTGTAAAGACTGTGGAGAGAATAATTGGCTGCACTCTTCCCACCTTGGATCAAATCTATGCTTCCAGGTGCCATAAGAAAGCTGCAGAGATAGTGCAGGATAGTGCGCACCCCAGAAATGATCTCTTTCAGCTTCTGCCTTCTGGAAGAAGGTACAGGGTTATAAAGACTAGGACTAGCTGCCTGAGAAACAGTTTCTATCCAAATGTGATTTTGGTTTTAAACGCACTGTAAGGTAGTCTCGGTGGGAGTATATTGTATTTAATTATGGGGTATCAGAGTTTTTAGGGGGTTAACCAGGCTGGGTCAGCTGGGATAGCAGGCTTGTTGGTTTTTGAATGTCTGATGTAGATTTTTTTCAATTTCATTGTTCTGTATAGGACAATGACAATAAAGATTATCGTATTGTATCGTATTTTGTCACCCCCCTTGGTGATGACACCCGGGGCAGCCCGCACCCCCCACACTCCCCTTCCTCCTCCACTGTTCCCCCCTTGGGATGTACCTATAGCTGAATGGAAATGGAAAAGTGATGGTTTCCCCCACTTCAAAAACCATGAGCTTTTCCAGGATTAATTCTCCCGCATCTCACTTTTACCCAGATCCCTCAGGAAAGCAAAGTCTGTTTGTGCATGAACTTTCTCACTCTTCGTCTCTTGGGAGGAGAGTCTTATCTGGGGGAACCGGCCAGAGTTGGTGGCACCCACAGCCCTCGCTCAAAAACCCTAATGTTTTTCACTGGCCTAAAAGGTCGGTGACCCTTGACCCAAAGCAATTTCTTTTCGAAAGCCCAGGAGCACATATTTAGGTGTATGTGGGATACGACGCGCAGTCATTTCCCTGACTTTTCTCCAAAATACTTTTGCAATAGTTCACTGGACCTTGCTGATGGCAGGTGTCTGTGCCACAGAATGAAACCCTGGCCCAACTCTGCTCTCCTCTGCATGTTCCAGATGGATGACCCACCTCTTTAGTTCTGTGTTTTATTTTTCTGCTGCAAGAAAACTTGACTCAAAGCATCAGATTGACTTTATGCAGTTTAGTGTTGGTATGGAATAAGACAAATTAAGATCAGATTTCCAGGAAGGTCAACCACATTTACCTGTGTTGATCTTCTAGGAAGATCCAATGATTTTTCAAAAAAAAACAAAACTAAAAAAAAAACTTGTTAGTTCAGGGGAAACCTGTAAGCAGGGGCGACCATTAATACATCACCGAAAAAGGGAAATAATGCAGATCTGTCACAGATTATGCAAGCTTCTTCTTCTTTGGCGATCACTCGTAGCCGAGTAAGATGGCCTTCCATGAACACGGTCTTAACAGTGAGTCTGTAATTGTGGAGGCCAATTCTGGACCACACGTCCTTCCACAGTGGGGACATAGGTTTCTGGGCAGGAGTTGATCACAGTGTGGATTTGCCAAGCATGCCTTCCTCTTAGCACATTTCTCCCTTGTGTCCTGAGTTCAAGTGTCTTCAAAGCCCATGACACCTTTGGTGAAGGCTGTTCTCCAATTGGAACACTCGAAGGCCAATGTTTCCCAATTGTTGGTGTTTACACTACATTTTTTTAGATTTGCCTTGAGACAGTCTTTAAACCTCTTTTGTTGACCACCAGCATTACACTTTCCCTTTTTAAGTTCGGAATAGAGTAGTTGCTCTGGAAGACAATAATCAGGCATCCACAAAACCTGACCAGTCCAACGAAGTCGATGTTGAAGAATCATCGCTTCAACACTGGTGATCTTTGCTTCTTCCAGTATTCTGGCATTAGTTCGCCTGTCTTCCCAAGTGATGTGTAAGATTTTTCAGAGACACTGTTGATGGAATATTTCGAGGAGCTGGAGATGGCGGTTATAAGTGGTCCATGTTTCACAATCATATAGTAAGGTTGGCAGTGCAATAGCTTTGTAAACAAGCATTTTGGTTTCCCTGCAAATGTCCTGGTCCTCAAACACTTACTTGGCTATGAGTGATGGCCAAAGAGGAAGTATACAGTGGTATGTAGGGTTACAAACGCTTCAGGTTACAGACGCTTCAGGTGTCCTGGGCTTTGAAGACACTCGAACTCAGGAGAAGTCAGGGAGAAACGTGCTAAGAGGAAGGCACACTTGGCAAATCCACACCGTGATCAACTCCTGCCCAGAAACCCATGTCTCCACCGTGGAAGGACGTGTGGATCCAGAATTGGCCTCCACAGTCACTTACAGACTCATTGTTAAATCTTAAATGTTTATGGAAGACAATCTTACTCAGCTACGAGGGATTGCCAAAGAAGAAGAAGATCGATGGCTGCTAGCAATGAAGAAGGTAGCATAGCTTCTGAAATACCGCTTGCTGGATACTACAGGAGGGGAGAGTGCTCTTGTGCTTGACTCCGGTTGTCCACTGTGGGAGCAGGATCCCAGACTAGCTGGGCCCTTGGTCGGATCCTGCAGGCTCTCTTTATGTTGTTAAGGCCTGACTGAGAAGCTGGAGGTCCGCACTGAACCCCTCTGCCCCAGCCCCACCAAAACCCACTTGAACTTTCATCCTGCTCCACATTTTGACCAATCCTGCCTCAATTTGGGAGGCTGTGTTTGTGGGGAAGCAGATCTTTCTCAATATTTCCATGTGAAGAAAATAAGGGAAGGGTCAAAGATTGAGCCTTCAGCTTGGAAGCAAGGCAACCCAACTGGATTGGAAGGGATCGTTCAGGGTCAAACCTGTCACAGGGCTTAGCATAATAGTATCATCTATTCAGATGTGCCGGCAGAGCCCAGAGTCAGCCTATAGTTACATCAAATAATATTTGCATTGGGTGTGTAATTACCCTCGGTCCTGTTTACCCGCCTAATTAACAGTTTGACATCGCATCCCCGCCGTGTCGACATCTGCCGAATTCTCAGAGAGGCTCGCCATCTCCCCGAACCCTTCCCCAGCCCCCTATTTTGGCGTTTCAAGTTAGAGGCCCAACGTGATTGTCTCTAAATTAAAGGGATGTCAAACCACATGAAAAGCCAAAGGGGTCTGTAGGTAACCGCACAGGATGTGGCCTGAGATTCATTGGGGAGATGAAACGGCTACGGCTGCGTGACGTCAGAGGGACACCCTCCCCATGCCCCGCTTGGCACCTTGGCACGGATGTGACTGGTTAGGTGGCAGGACAGTGAAGCTGGTGGGTGGGTGGTGGGGCTTCCCTTTGAAATGAGGAAAAGGAGAGACACCCCACCGAACGCCCGCCGTCCAGTTTTGGGCTGTTTCCCAGCATTCTTTGTAAGAAGGCTGGGGCATGCGGGGGCTTGTGAAAGGAGAAATCTATCTGCAGCCCCTCTGATTCAGTTAAGACCCTCCGTGAAGAGGGAGGGAGGGCAACTGTAAAAATGGAAAGGTCAACCAGGATCACACCGAAATGTGTGTTTTCATTTGGCAATAGGAGTTCCCCCTGGGCAATTTTGTCTTGGGAGAGAGAGAAGCAGGGTGGGGACGGAATAGCGACTGCAGAGGAGGCTCTGCTTTGAACTCCGTCGCACGGGTTGGCCTGCTTCCCAAATTGCAGGGCCGTTTCGAAACATCAGTTCCAACATCAGGCTCCACAGACCTGGACCCAAATTGCTCCGCTTGCAACAACAAGGCTTAGGTAAAGGTAAAGGGATCCCTGACCATTAGGTCCAGTCGTGACTGACTCTGGGGTTGTGGCGCTCATCTCACTTTATTGGCCGAGGGAGCTGGCGTACAGCTTCCGGATCATGTGGCCAGCATGACTAACCCGCTTCTGGTGAACCAGAGCAGCGCACAGAAACGCCGTTTCCCTTCCCGCCTGAGCAGTACCTACTTATCTACTTGCACTTTGACGTGCTTTCGAACTGCTAGGTTGGCAGGAGCAGGGACTGAGCAACGGGAGCCCACCCCATCGTGGGGATTCGAACCGCTGGCCTTCTGATCAGCAAGTCCTAAGCTCTGTGGTTTAACCCACAGCGCCACCCGCGTCCCACAACAAGGCTTAGAATTTATTCTTAGAATTTTCCACTTGTTCAAAGCACTTTTCACACATCGTTTCAGTAATCTTTACAACAACCCTGCAAAGAAGGTCCGTGTTATGATTCCCCGTGTTTCAGCTCCAGGCCAGGGGGTAGGCAGATAGATAATGGCTTGTCTAAAATGCATTCGGTGTCTTTGCTTCACAGTTATCTTCCTGCCTATAGCAAATGGGTCTCTCTTTTACACAAGGGCCTTAGATGAGCCTGGCTACTAAATCAGGCCAAAGGCCCATCGAGTCCAACATCCTGTTCTCACTGTGGCCAACCAGACGCCACTCAGAAGCAGGATCCAAGCAGTACCCAGAGGCATGCTGATTCCAACAGTAGAGGCAGAACATAGCCATAGTGGGCAATAGCCACTGGTAGCTTAATCTTCCATGCACTGGCGTAAACTTCTTTTAAAGACACCAACCTTGGTGGCCATCAATCTTGTGGGAGTGAGTTCCATGGTTTGAATTAATTCTGAACCCTTTGCAGTTTTCTATATATAGAGTGGCTGGGGAAGCCCAGCCAGATGGGCGGGGTATAAATAAATTATTATTATTATTATTATTATTATTATTATTATTATTATTATTCTATGAGCAGGGAGATTCTCACCGCCCTCTCTGATACACTATTTCCTCCCTTTCTCCTCCTCCTTCTCCTCCTCTCTTCCTCCTTGCCCAGAAGGCTGTCAGGGAGAAGGATGCCTGCTAACCCAGCTCTACCTCTCTTTCAAATCAGAACCAGTGAAGGCAGTGTGATTGTCTGGAGGCAGTTGGAGGATGGATGGCAGCTAACGGATTGAGGTTGAATCCTGACAAGACAGAAGTACTGTTTCTGGGGGACAGGAGGCAGGCGGGTGTGGGGGACTCCCTGGTCCTGAACGGGGTAACTGTGCCCCTGAAGGACCAGGTGCGCAGCCTGGGAGTCATTTTGGACTCTACCAGCTCCATCTGGTACGCAGGATGAGACCCTATCTGCCTGCGGACTGCCTCGCCAGAGTGGTGCATGCTCTGGTTATCTCCCGCTTGGACTACTGCAATGCGCTATACGTGGGGCTACCTTTGAAGGTGACTTGGAAACTACAACTAATCCAGAATGCGGCAGCTAGACTGGTGACTGGGAGCGGCCGCCGAGATCACATAACACCAGTCTTGAAAGACCTACATTGGCTCCCAGTACGTTTCCAAGCACAATTCAAAGTGTTGGTGCTTACCTTTAAAAGCCCTAAACGGCCTCGGTCTAGTATACCTGAAGGAGCATCTCCACCCCCATTGTTCTGCCTGGGATACTGAGGTGCAGCGCAGAGGACCTTCTGGCGGTTCCCTCGCTGCGAGAAGCCAAGTTACAGGGAACCAGGCAGAGGGCCTTCTCAGTAGTGGCACCCGCCCTATGGAACACCCTCCCACCAAATGTCAAAGAGGAAAATACCAGACTTTTAGAAGACATCTGGGGGCAGCCCTGTTTAGGGAAGCTTTTAATGTTTAATAGGTTATTGTATTTTACTATTTTGTTGGAAGCCACCCAGAGTGGCTGGGGAAGCCCAGTCAGATGGGTGGGGTATAAATAATAAATTATTATTATTATTATTATTATTATTATTATTATTATTATTATTATTACATGCAGAGAGCTTTTAAGATGAGGCTAAAGGCCACATAATATGGACCCAAGAACTGTGTGGCCCCAGGAACACAGAGATGCTCAGAGTAATAATACACTTAAGCATTACAAAGGGAGGAATTCAATGCCATGGCAATTGTTCCATAAGTAGAAACTTATCCATTTGCCAGGTGGAAAGATCTTGGGATCTCTTCTCCTGGTGCACCATTCATGGGGTTATTCTGACCCAATTTTGTGGAGGTCACAGAGCTTGGATGGCCACCTGTCATGGATGCTTTAGCTGAGATTCCTGCATTGCAGAGGTCTGGACTAGATGACGCTTGGAGTCACTTCCAACTCTACAATTCTAGCATTCTATGATTCTAGCATTCTAGTGATGTATGGAAGTGAGAGCTGGACCATAAAGAAGACTGATCACCAAAGAATGGATGCTTTTGAATTATGGTGCTGGAGGAGACTCTGGAGAGTCCCACGGACTGCAAGATCAAACCTCTCCATTCTGAAGGAAATCAGCCCTGAGTGCTCACTGGAAGGACAGATCCTGAAGATGAGGCTCCAATACTTTGGCCACCTCATGAGAAGAGAAGACTCCCTGGAAAAGACCCTGATGTTGGGAAAGATGGAGGGACAAGGAGAAGGGGACGACAGAGGATGAGATGGTGGGACAGTGTTCTCAAAGAGACCAGCATGAGTTTGACCAAACTGCGGGAGGCAGTGGAAGACAGGAGTGCCTGGTGTGCTCTGGTTCATGGGGTCACGAAGAGTCGGACACAACAAAATGACTAAACAACAACAAAATGATTCTAATTACAGATAGGTAGCCGTGTTGGTCTGCCATAGTCAAAACAAAAAAAATCCTTCCAGTAGCACCTTAAAGACCAACTAAGTTAGTTCTTGGTATGAGCTTTCGTGTGCATGCACACTTCTTCAGATACACTGTATCTGAAGAAGTGTGCATGCACACGAAAGCTCATACCAAGAACTAACTTAGTTGGTCTTTAAGGTGCTACTGGAAGGATTTTTTTTGTTTTGAAAATGATTCTAATGTTAGCTCTTGCATGGGCTTCCACTAGCAGGACTCGCTAGCCTATCCTAAGTATCGTTTGAAGGTGTTTTGGGGTTTTCCCATATAAAACTTGAGTTTATACTTATTATTATTATACAAAATGTGATTGTGCAAATTCAGGTTGTACATTTATCGTTCACTGCGAGGTCTCGTGCCACAAACCAGCTTCCCCTGAAATGCTGGACTTCTCTTGTGAAAGGGAAAGTGATGTGAATATGCACGGGAATGTGTGGGATAAAGCTTGCTTTGATGCCATAATAATAATAATTTATTATTTATACCCTGCCCATCTGGCTGAGTTTCCCCAGCCACTCTGGGGGGCTTCCAATCGAGTGTTAAAAAACAAAACAGCATTAAAAACTTCCCCAAACAGAGCCGCCTTCAGATGTCTTTTAAAGATAAGATAGCTGCTTATTTCCTTCACTTCTGAAGGGAGGGCGTTCCACAGGGCGGGCGCCACCACCAAGAAGGCCCTCTGTCTGGTTCCCTGTAACCTCACTTCTCGCAATGAGAGAACAGCCAGAAGGCCCTCGGCGCTGGATCTCAGTGTCCGGGCTGAGGGAACCGCCAGAAGGCCCTCAGTGCTGGACCTCAGTGTCCGGGCAGAACAATGGGGGTGGTAACACTCCTTCAGGTATACTGGGCTGAGGCCATTTAGGGCTTTCAAGGTCAGCTCAGAAATGTACAGGTATACTGGGCCGAGGCCGTTTAGGGCTTTCAAGGTCTGTGCTCAGAAATGTACTGGAAGCCAATGTAGGCCTTTCAAGATAATAAACATCAGATGTCTTCTAAAAGTCAGATAGTTGTTTATTTCCTTGACATCTGGAGGGTGTTCCACAGGGCGGGCGCCACCACCGAGAAGGCCCTCTGTCTGGTTCCCTGTAACCTCACTTCTCGCAATGAGGGAACAGCCAGAAGGCCCTCGGCGCTGGATCTCAGTGTCCGGGCTGAACGATGGGGCCATTTCATTTAACCTCTCTGAAAACAAATGGGGATGAATGCAGAATAACAGGCCGCCTGGAAATGACTAGAAAATCTCTTGTGTGCTATCCAAATCAGTCGCTGTCTCGGTTGCTTGGCTCAACATTTTGCAGCAGACTTTTTCCAGCAGTAGCAGAGTCTATTCTTGGTCCGGCCCCTCTTCCAAATTGAAGAGAAGCTGCCACGGCTTTTCTTAGGTTCCTTGAAATAATCCAAACCGAAGCAAGATCTCGGGCGATATTTTTAGCCGCGAAAACAAGAAGGGAGTTGTCGAGGAAAGAAGAAAAGGGGGGAGAAAATAAATAAAAGTAGGCGGGGAACTTCCACGATGAAATAACCGCCAACTCCTACTGGAAGATGAAAGCAAACTTCGCTAACCTTTAATTTTCTCCTCGCCGTCCGAGGAAATCAAATGAGATAATGCCAGGTGGGCGTAGCCACCAAGGAAAGGTGAAGCCCTCTCTGCCGCTGGAGCAGCTGTTTTGCGGCAACGGCTCTGGCAAGCTCCTCTCCAGGGTTCCCAAATAAAAAAAGAAGCATTGGCCACGATGCTAAGTCGGTTGCCAGAGAAGGTCGCAAGGAAGCAAGAAATTTGCAACATTTCCCTGGCTGTCTTAAAAAGTAGGGTCACCGTAGAAAAGCAATTAAAGAAAGCCAAAGTACAGCAGAGATACATGGGTAGGCAAACTAAGGCCCGGGGGCCGGATCCGGCCCAATCGCCTTCTCAATCCGGCCCGTGGACAGTCCGAGAATCAGCGTGTTTTTAAATGAGTTGAATGTGTCCTTTTATTTAAAATGCATCTCTGGGTTATTTGTGGGGCATAGGAATTCATTCATATATTTTTTCCCCAAAATATAGTCTGGCCCCCCACAAGGAGGGACGGTGGACCGGCCCCCTGCTGAAAAAGTTTGCTGACCCCTGGCAGAGAAGCTTTATGACCATCTTGTGTGTCAGGGAGGGGTGCAGTTGGAACTTGATAGAATTGTAGAGTTGGAAAGGGACCTCCAAAGGTCATCTAGGCCAACACTGTGCAATGCAGGATTCTCAACTTAAGCATCCATGAGAGCAGTGGCGGAGCTTCATTCTCCAGCAACCAGGGGGCGGAGAGCAGGCAGGAGCAGGGCTGGCGCACGTCTTGGGGGCGGGTCACACTGCCTGCAGGTGGGCGCATGTCCTGGGGGAGTGGCATGGTGCGTGTCCTGGGAGTGGTGAAATAAAGAGTGTTTTGGGCACTGCTTCACTTTTCATGCAAATAAGGATGGATCAGCCTTTCTCAACCTGTGGGTCTCCAGATGTTGTTGAACTACAACTCTCATCACCCCTAGCTAGCAAGGCCAGAGCTCAGGGATGATGGGAGTTGTAGTCCAACAACATATGGGGTCCCACAGGTTGAGAACCATTGGACTAGGTGAACCTCAATCTCATCCAGCATTAGGCAAGAGTACAGACTCTGGAACTCGCTCCCTAGAGAAAGCAGACTGCCTGTCTCCTTTCTTTCCTTCCACCGGCAGGTGAAGTCTCGTTCCACCAGGGTTTGGGGAATGGACTACTTTTAAGGAAAGGACTGGTGCTGTGCTGTTTTATTGCAATTATTTGCATAGTTTTAATAGCTTTTTGAATGTGTGCATATATAGTTTTAATTCTATCCATCTTTAACTGTTTCTAATGATTGCTTTATATTTCTTTAGTTGTTTTTATTCTTGTCTGTAAGCTGCCTTCGGTGCCTGTCAGGGAAAAGGCATAATAATAATAATAATAATAATAATAATAATAATAATAATATACTTTGGGGAATGTCTCCTCCCATTTGCACCGCCTTTCTCCTCCTCAGACATGGACAGCTGTCCTTCACGTACCTTCCTTTACTGAAGTCAGAACTATGAGGGCATGCAGCGGGGCCTGAATAGTGGTGGCACCCTCCCTTGAAATCTCGTGTACATCAGGCAGGCTGTGCTCTTGCACACTGTTCTCCATCTTTTAAAGGGCTACATACAGAGATGCACGAGCAGAAGAAATTCCAGCAGTGGGGCTTTGTACAACGGTTGCCTTGCCCTGCAGACCTGTCAAAAGACTGCGCAATGCACCTTCTTCAGGAAACCCCTCGTGGGAGAGATTGCACAAGCATGCATCTCGGGGCATCGTGCAAGGACTTGTGCAAGAGGCATATCGACACCGTGTGCTAACTGCTGAATTGCAGCTTTCTTTACTCACGCAAGGATCTTGCCCTAAGTTCGCGGGTGGGTAAGGTCCTCTGTTTGCAGAACGGTACTTCTGGACCCGATCCAAAGCGATTCCAATCCGGAAAGCTTATTAAAATGACATGATTTGCTCAACGGCTGACTGGAGCTTGATCTTAAACATGCATTTAAAATTTGCTTTTGGTTTTGAACTGCTGTTGATTTTGTTTCAATGCCGTTCTGCTTTTCAGCAGATGCTGTTTTCATTCTCAGCTTCGCTGTACAGCACTCTGTTATCTTCTAGGCAAGCGACCGAAAAGCTTTATAAACACATTTGGAAATGATGCCAGTGCATCTTCTCTCGGTTTTAGAGTCTTCAGAAGACACACGCCCACACCCTGTCTCCACAGTGCCCACTGCCTAAATCCCTGACCCTTGGGCCATTGACGGCAGCATGGACACGAGCCCAGGGCCCTTTCTGCTTCTCTCGAAGAGGCCTGACCACTTCTAAGCCGTCCGGGATTAAAAATCTGTGTCGTTTACTTCCCGCCCCATCCTTAAGAGCCGCGAGGCCTAAACAAGAGGGGTAAGCTAAACAAAGGAAATGCACTTTTCTGCATGTCCCTGTTTCAAGTTTATTCAAACCGTCCATTTCCAGAGCTGTCCTTCACACGGCTGGCCATGTTTCCGCCGAGGCAGCTCAAGGAAGCGGCGTGGAGATTTCTGAGATACTTCCCCTGGGCCAAGTTTTCCCTCTCACCTCTTGGCGATTCCGAACTCCGTCCAGATCCAGATGTTGACTCGGAAAGGATGGGTCTTACAGTTCACCTGTTAACGGCTTCTAAGCTTCAGATATGCAGATGACACAACCTTGATGGCAGAAGGTGAGGAGGAATTAAAGAACCTTTTATTGAGGGTGAAAGAGGAGAGCGCAAAATATGGTCTGAAGCTCAGCATCAAAAAAACGGAGATTATGGTCACTGGTCCCATCACCTCCTGGCAAATAGAAGGGGAGGAAATGGAGGCAGTGAGAGATTTTACTTTCTTGGGCTACATGATCACTGCAGATGGTGACAGCAGCCACGAAATTAAAAGACGCCTGCTTCTTGGGAGAAAAGCGATGACGAACCTGGACAGCATCCTAAAAAGCAGAGACATCACCTTGCCAACAAAGGTCCGTATAGTTAAAGCTATGGTTTTCCCAGTAGTCATGTATGGAAGTGAGAGCTGGACCATCAAGAAGGCTGATCGCCAAAGTATTGATGCTTTTGAATTATGGTGCTGGAGGAGACTCTTGAGAGTCCATGGACTGCAAGAAGATCAAACCGATCCATTCTGAAGGAACTCAGCCCTGAGTGCTCACTGGAAGTACAGATCCTGAAGCTGAGGCCCCAAGACTTTGGCCACCTCATGAGAAGAGAAGACTCCCTGGAAAAGACCCTGATGTTGGGAAAGATGGAGGGCACAAGGAGAAGGGGACGACAGAGGATGAGACGGTTGGATAGTGTTCTTGAAGCAGCAGCATGAGTCTGACCGAACTGCGGGAGGCAGTGGAAGACAGGAGTGCCTGGCGGCTCAGACATGGGACAAGTCCTTTAGGGCTACATGATCTACATTGGCTGCCAAAACCCATTGCCAAATAAATAGGTCAAGGAAAAAGCTGGAAAACTGTCTTGAGCTCATGTCCTGGAGGGGCTGAGCAGATCTGGAAGGAAGGTGGGAGAAGCTCAAAGTGTTTTCCATGACCCTGGGCTGTAACACTTATGCAGGGCCGGATTTAGGTTTGATGAGGCCCTAAGCTACTGAAGGTAATGGGGCCCTTTATATGTCCAGCTGTCCTTTGTCAACAACCAATTGTCGCTGGTTTTTGTGTTGAATATATACTATATAATGACGTGGGTGGTGCTGTGGTGTAAGCCACTGAGCCTTGGGCTTGCTGATCGGAAAGTCAGCGGTTGGAATCCCTGCGATGGAGTGAGCTCCCGTGGTTCGGTCCCAGCTCCTGCCAACCTAGCAGTTCGAAAGCACGCCAGTACAAGTAGATAAATAGGTACCGCTCCGGCGGGAAGGTAAACGGCGTTTCCGTGTGCTGCTCTGGTTTCGCCAGAAGCGGCTTAGTCATGCTGGCCACATGACCTGGAAGCTGTACACCGGCTCCCTCGGCCAGTAAAGCAAGATGGGTGCCACAACCCCAGAGTCATCTGTGACTGGACTTAACTGTCAGGGGTCCTTTACCTTTACCTTTTTATATGCTATATGATAATTTATGGACTTAATTGGTATCTAAAGCCATTTGTACATGTTGCCATGCAACCAGTCCATGCAGAATGTAGGCACCCTGTATATAGAAATGAGCAAACCAGTGATATTCGAGGGAGCAGGCTAGCAGGCGGGGCCCATGACTTACACCATAGGAGCCGACACAACACAAAACACTGTTGTTGTATGTAGGTTTTATTGAATTGGTTTTTTATCTTATATTTTGGAAATGTACATCCAGTGGGTTTTTTTCCTTTAAATTTCTTCTGCCATCCTGGTGGACTCATCCTGGTGGCGGTTACGGCTGCACACGCAAGTGACATTTTCACAGCTGACCCATCTGGAAGGGAGCTTAAGAAGATAATTTCTAGCTTTGAGAGGGTTGCTGGTAATTGTAGGCCATTTCCAGGATAATTGCAATTGAGTTGGAAAACGCTCCACTCGGAGTGTTTATGCTCATCAATCTAATTTAAGATCTAGAAGGCTGGGAGGACTGCAAGAGGGGGCCACGCCCTCTTCTTCTCCCCCCCCCCCCACCAACCGCCCTTCCCTCCTTCATCTTCCTTATTTTTTTTAACCATCAGTGGTTATAAAAAACAGCCTCAGCAGAAACCACAGTCTGCAAGGCACAGCAACTGCTGGAAAAGTCAAATTCGGAGTTTCGGGCAAAGCTGCTTGGAGATTAGCAGCAGAGGATGTGCATGATTAGAGAGAAAATTGGGGTGGGGATGAAACCACCCAATATGTGGGGCCGAACCCTTGGGAAGTTCTCCTGTGCAGGTCCCATTGGAACGAGAGTAGGGTGCTCTCTTTCAGTGTAACTGCCCCCCACCAAAAAATCAAAACCTGACAAATGATGATGATGATAATTTTATTATCTATATGTTGCCCACCTAACTGGGTTTCCCCAGCCACTCTGGGCAGCTCACAACAGAATATTAAAAGCAAATTAGAACACCAACATGAAGAATTGATGCTTTTGAATTCTGGTGCGGGAGGAGACTCTTGAGAGTCCCATGGACTGCAAGAAGATCAAACCTCTCCATTCTGAAGGAAATCAGCCCTGAGTGCTCACTGGAAGGACAGATCCTGAAGCTGAGGCTCCAAGACTTTGGCCACCTCATGAGAAGAGAAGACTCCCTGGAAAAGAACCTGATGTTGGGAAAGATGGAGGGCACAAGGAGAAGGGGATGACAGAGGACAAGATCGTTGGATAGTGTTCTCGAAGCTACCAGCATGAGTTTGACCAAACTGCGGGAGGCAGCGGAAGACAGAGCCTGGCGTGCTCTGGTCCAGGGGGTCACGAAGAGTCGGACACGACTAAACAACAACAAAACATCAACATTAAGGCTGCCTTCAGGTGACTTCTAAAAGTCCTGTAGTCATTTATCTCCTTGATAAATATAATTCCATAGGGTGGGTGCCACTACCGAGAAGGCCCTCTGCCTGGTTCCCTGCCTGGTTCCCTGTAACCTCACTTTCCACCGTGAGGGAACTGCCAGAAGGTCCTTGGTGCTGGATCTCAGTGTTTGGGCTGAATGATGGGAGTTGATGCTTCTTCAGGTATACAGGGCTGAGGCCATTTAGGGTTTTAAAGGTCAGCACCAACAATTGTGCTTGGAAACGTATTGGGAGCCAATGTAGGTCTTTCAGGACTGGTGTTTTGTGGTTTGGTGGCTGCTCCCAGTCAGCAGTCTAGCTGCCACATTCTGGATTAGTTGTAGTTTCCGGGTCACCTTCAAAGGTAGCCCCATGTAGAGCACATTGCAGTAGTCCAAGCAGGAGATAACTAGAGCATGCACCACTCTGGTGAGACAGTCTGTGGGCAGGTGAGGTCTCAGTCTTCGTACCAGGTGGAGCTGGTAGACAGCTGCCCTGGACACAGAATGGACCTGCACCTCCATGGACAGCTGTGAGTCCAAAATGACTCCCAGGCTGCACACCTGGTCCCCAGTTACCCCATTCAGGACCAAGGAGTCCCCCACTCCCTGTCCACCAGAAACAGTACTTCTGTCTTTTTGGGATTCAACCCCAATCCATTAATAGCCATCCATCCTGCAACCGCCTCCAGACATTCACACAGATATTCACACAGACTCACTCACACTCAAACAAGAGCCAGGTTGCTGTAGTAGTGCAGAGGAGAGTAGACTCAGGGCTAAGAGATGTATGTGGTTCCCAGACTCTGTCTGGCCATTGGGACTCTAACCAGGCCACACCCTCTCCCCAGGCCACACCCCTTATTGGCCTTGGTTCACTTCCTCCAGGTGTGTTGGTATGTACCCTTCTCTGGCATGCATCTTACTTCCCTGGATGAAGGACCAAATGGGTTGTGGGAGAGTATTTCATAGATTTAAGAGAGGGGGATGCCCCTAAGCCCTATGAATGAATAAATGCTAGGATTTTGATTGATTGTGCCAGACAGAGAATTCCTGGGCTGCCTTAGGCAAACCATCCTGGCTGGCTTAGTGAAGAGCAAACCTGTTAACATGACAAACGGCATTGATTGGCCATCCAAGAGGAATCCTTTGGCCTGGGGAGTGAGATGTTGCCACAGTGATGGGGAGTGTATGTTTGAGGTGACAGGAAAAGGGAGTCTGGGTGCAAGGGTTGCTGGGAAGGAGAATCAAGAAGAAGAGCTGACATCCATGTTGGGCAGGCTGGCTGAAGGCTGCCTCCACTGCTGTGGGGCATAAGCCCCTCTTGAAAGGACCAAGCTGTAAGATCCGGACTCCCTCTATGCACACTGAAGGTGCAAATAGGTGAATAAACCATATTTCTTAAAACCACAACAGTCTCTGCCATGTCTTCCATTCTCCAAAGGAACACAGATCCTGTGTGGGTGCCCAGGACCCCATGGTTGAGTTGATGCTTCTTCAGGTATACAGGGCTGAGGCCCATGGGCTCTTGCCACCACTTGGCAGAGAGAGGGGCAAGCACCAACTTTTTAACAGCATGTATACTGTATTTTTTGCTCCGTAAGATGCACTTTCTTCTTCCTAAAAAGTAAGGGGAAATGTCTGTGCGTCTTATGGAGCGAATGCGTGGTCCCTGGAGCTGAATTGCCCAGGGGCAAAAAGCAGATCATGCTTTTTTATTTTTTTGAAAGAGGGAAGGGGGTGTTGAAACAAAGCTGCTGATCGTTTGCCGATTGGGAGAGAGATAAGGGACGCTAGAGATAAAGGAGGCTGCCTGGAAGGGGGGAGGTAAAGACAGCAAACTTGCAAAGGGGGGGAAACAGGAAGACAAAAGCAATAAGGAGAAAAATTAGTAGAAAAGGAGAAGCAAAAAACTGCTCCAGCTAAGGAAAAGACAGTAAGGCAAACAAGAGGGAAGGGAGTGTTGAAAGGAAGCAGCTGATCAGTGGGATTGGAAGAGAGATAAGGGACGCTAGTGGAGGCTGCTTGGGAGGGGGGAGGTAAAAGCCCATGGATCCTCCGGATTTTTACATTGGGTCACCCCAAATTCACCATCAGATCACATAGCATTGTCTATGACTACAGCCTGCACCAAAAATAACCACACACCCACTGTTTCCTGGGGTTTCAATGGTGCAAAAACCTGGTTATAAAGCATGTATCCACATGGATCCTCAGGATTTTTGCATTGGGTCACCCCAAATTCACCATCAGATCACATGTCTGTGGCCACAGCATGAACCACAAAAATCATACATCTACTGTTTCGTTCAGAATATATATTTTTTCTTGTTTTCCTCCTCTAAAAGCTAGGTGCGTCTTATGGTCAGGTGCATCTTATGGAGCGAAAAATACGGTAAATGCTGTAGAAAGGTGAACTTGATCTTCATTGCTCCACCCACTTCGGTCTCTGGGTCTGCCCAGCCATATGCCCTGACACTGAGAATGATCATAGTAGTCATAGACCAGAGAGATGGAGCTCACACCTGGGAAGTCCTAAGCCCTGCTAAACTCTGACTAGCAACCTCTGCAACATTCCCAGAAACAAACCAGGCAGTGTAACTTCGTGATGTTGGAGGAGGGGGATATGCAGTCCACCAGGAAGATGGGAAACATTTAGGAGGGGAAACTGAGAAGGCAAGGGCAGTTAACCCTGACAGGCAGTCGAAGGTATGTTCCTCGTCTTCTCCTTCTTTTGACCCGATGTCTCCTGAAAGACCCGGCTCAAAACAGGTACATAAATCTAGGGGAATTCTCTCTTAAAAGTGCCAGATGTAAAGGCTTCGCAATCCGGCTGTTTAGTCTCTGGTAACCTCCCGTGTCCCAAGGCCATTCGCTCAGAAAATAAATGCCCTCGCAAAGGAGGGAT
This sequence comes from Podarcis melisellensis, assembly GCF_964234715.1. Taxonomy (NCBI): domain Eukaryota; kingdom Metazoa; phylum Chordata; class Lepidosauria; order Squamata; family Lacertidae; genus Podarcis; species Podarcis melisellensis. The sequence goes on along the minus strand of NC_138528.1, from coordinate 4,993,754 downwards.
GTGTTAAACGGCAGGGGAGCTGCCCCCCACCTAAGAGTATCAAGTTCGGGGTTGAGAAATGGGATGGCCGCCGGTGGAATGGTCTTTTCTTTGGCCCCTCAAGCAGTATTCTGGCAGCAGGCAGGGCTCAAACAGGAACTCTCCTCCTTGCATTGGCAGGGAAACGTCAGCAGTGTGTGGCGTATTTGAACTGCCGCACTTACTGCTGCTCACTGGAAGGCAGAGAGGCAATGCAGCAGGGAGGTGGCTCTGCCAACCCATTCACACTGCGCTGACCTCCCCGCTGCCTCGCCTCTGCTCCTTTCCCTCCCAGTGAAGAGCAGTGATTCTGCAGTGACTACTGCAATGCACTCTGCGTGGGGCTACCTTTGAAGGTGACCCGGAAACTACAACTAATCCAGAATGTGGCAGCTAGACTGGTGACTGGGAGCGGCCGCCGAGACCACATAACACCGGTCCTAAAAGAGCTACATTGGCTCTCAGTACGTTTCCAAGCACAATTCAAAGTGTTGGTGTTGACCTTTAAAGCCCTAAATGGCCTCAGCCCAGTATATCTGAAGGAGCGTCTCCACCTCCATCGTTCTGCCCGGACACTGAGGTCCAGCGCCGAGGGCCTTCTGGCGGTCCCTCATTGCGAGAAGCAAAGCTACAGGGAACCAGGCAGAGGGCCTTCTTGGTAGTGGCGCCCACCCTGTGGAACGCCCTCCCACCAGATGTCAAAGAGATAAACAACTGTCTGACATTCAGAAGACATCTTAAGGCAGCCCTGTTCAGGGAAGTTTTTAATGTGTGACATCTTAGTGTATTTTTGGTTTTTGTGGAAGCTGCCCAGAGTGGCTGGGGAAACCCAGCCAGATGGGCGGGGTACAAATAATACATTATTATTATTATTATTATTATTGTTATTATTCACCTGCCCTATAAGGTGCCAAAGGTGCCCAAAGCTGAGGCCTCTCCCCACCCCTGTGGGGGTACAGATGTGGGAGGAGCCTGTGTGTTGTGCCTCCCACATGCCTCAGGGCTTCCCACACCATTTTATGAGTGCACAGAAAAGTAATGCTGCCAGTCCGTGGTGTAACACGAGTATCTCCCTTTGAGATGCAATCTGAAGCGTGTTGCATGTTGAAAGAGAATTATATGAAAATGATGTATCGCTGGTACCTAACTCCTGCTAAGCTAGCAAAAGTGTGTAGAACTGCTACAGATACATGTTGGAAGTGTAAAGAGAAGTTGGCACATTTTAACACATGTGGTGGATGTGCAAAAAAAACCAAAAGTATATTGGGAAATGATTTGTAATGAGTTGAACAAAAGTTTAAAATACCTTTTGTAATAAAACAACAACTCTAAAACTTTCTTGCTAGGAATTTTAGGTTCAGAAATACCTAAAGATCAGCAAAGACTATGTATCTATGCTACAACAGCTATGCGGATGCTACTTGCCCAAAGATGGAAGGAGGATAACCTACCTACGAAAGAAAAAAGGCTGATAAAGATGATGGACCATGCCAAATTGGTGAAAATGACTGGGAGAATCAGAGATCACGAGGACAATAAATTTAATAAAGAAAGAACACAGTAAACAATTGAAAACATTGGCAGGATTTTAAAAACACTTGCTATGAAGTGAGAATTATGATAAAAATTGAGTTTTAAGAAAATATGGAGAATATGATACGATGCAGTTTGAAAAGAATATCTGGGGAAACCATGGAGGGGTGAAGGGAAGTTTGGGGATTCTGAGAATCCTATGTGTAAAATGATTATGATTTACAGTATTTTTCCATGTATATACACGAGTACTGTGTCCAGTTCTGGGCACCACAGTTCAAGAAGGACACTGACAAACTGGAACGTGTCCAGAGGAGGGCAACCAAAATGGTCAAAGGCCTGGAAACGATGCCTTATGAGGAACAGCTAAGGGAGCTGGGCATGTTTAGCCTGGAGAAGAGGAGGTTAAGGGGTGATATGATAGCCATGTTCAAATATATAAAAGGATGTCACATAGAGGAGGGAGAAAGGCTGTTTTCTGCTGCTCCAGAGAAGCGGACACGGAGCAATGGATCCAAACTACAAGAAAGAAAATTCCACCTAAACATTAGGAAGAACTTCCTGACAGTAAGAGCTGTTCGACAGTGGAATTTGCTGCCAAGGAGTGTGGTGGAGTCTCCTTCTTTGGAGGTCTTTAAGCAGAGGCTTGACAACCATATGTCAGGAGTGCTCTGATGGTGTTTCCTGCTTGGCAGGGGGTTGGACTTGATGGCCCTTGTGGTCTCTTCCAACTCAATGATTCTAGGATTCTATAAGACGATGCTTTTTGCTAAAAAACGTAGGCAAAAATTGGGTGTCGTCTTATACACGGATAGTGAATGCAGAGGGGTGACGTGCGATGAATGGTAGCAGCAAGAAGAAGACTGGTGGCGGCGATTGGACGTCATTGGTGGCTGTGGCAAGGCCTGCTGGCGATTGGCTGTGGCTGTGGCAATTGGGCAGGCGATTGGCGGCTGCGGCAAGTGGGCGGGTGGGCTGTTGGTGGCAGCGAGCGCGCAGACAATTGGCGACTGCGGCGAGGTGTGCGATCAACAGTGGCTGTGGCAAGTGATCAGCAGTGGCGGGCAGGTGGGTGAGCGGTTGGCGGAAGTGAATTCCACTCACCCCCCAAAAAGCTAAACAATTTAATTTCTTAATTTTAGGTTTTTTAAAAAATAGGGCTCATCTTATGCATGGGGGCGTCTTACACACGGAAAAATACGGTATGTATGATGACAAATGTTAAAAGTGAAAATGAATTTTAAAAATTAAAAGGAAAGAATCATAGAATCATAGAGTTGGAAGAGACCACAAGGGCCATCGAGTCCAACCCCCTGCCAAGCAGGAAACACCATCAGAGCACTCCTGACATATGGTTGTCAAGCCTCTGCTTAAAGACCTCCAAAGAAGGAGACTCCACCACACTCCTTGGCAGCAAATTCCACTGTCGAACAGCTCTTACTGTCAGGAAGTTCTTCCTAATTTTTAGGTGGAATCTTCTTTCTTGTAGTTTGGATCCATTGCTCCGCGTCCGCTTCTCTGGAGCATCAGAAAACAACCTTTCTCCCTCCTCTATGTGACATCCTTTTATATATTTGAACATGGCTATCATATCACCCCTTAACCTCCTCTTCTCCAGGCTAAACATGCCCAGCTCCCTTAGCCGTTCCTCATAAGGCATCGTTTCCAGGCCTTTGACCATTTCGGTTGCCCCCCTCTGGACACGTTCCAGTTTGTCAAAAAAGAGATGCAATCTGAAGATCACTTAACGTTGTTCATTTAGCCATAAGCTGCTTGCTCTTGCCAGGGCCGTCTTACCCATAGGTGCTAGGGGGGCAGGGCACCCGGGCGGCGGGCTCTCAGGGGCACCAGGCAGAGATTCCGGGGCCCAAGAGTTGAGTCCGGGGAAGAGCCCACCCGTCGGTTGGAGTGCCACGGTGGGCTCTTTTGTTGCAGGCGGCTCTGCTCCGCGAGTTCAGGTGCAACTGAGCAAGCGAGATGCTGAGGCGGCTGGCTGGCTCCACCCTCCTGCGCCCCGGGGACTGGGCAATCTGGTGTGTGTGTGTGTGTGTGTGTGTGCGCGTGTGTGTGTGTGCTGAGCAAATCTTTGCACTCCAGAGCTGCATATGCTTAAGATAGCCCTGGCTCTTGTAAAAGAATTGTAGATATGGAAGGGACCCCAAGGGACATCTAGGTAAAGGGTTAAAGGAGACTCCGGATCATTAGGTCCAGTCGTGACCGACTCTGGGGTTGCAGCACTCATCTCGCTTTATTGGCCAAGGGAGCCGGCATACAGCTTCCAGGTCATGTAGCCAGCATGACTAAGCCGCTTCTGGTGAACCAGAACAGCACACAGAAACGCCGTTTACCTTCCCGCCGGAGCGGTACCTATTTATCTACTTGCACTTTGACGTGCTTTCGAACTGCTAGGGTGGCAGGAGCAGGGACCGAGCAACAGGAGCTCACCCTGTCGCGGGGATTCGAACCGCCGACCTTGTGATCGGCAAGTCCTAGGCTCTGTGGTTTAACCCACAGCGCCATCCGTGTCCCAAGGGACATCTACATAGTCCAAACTCCTGCAATGCAGGAAACTCAGCTAAAGCATCCATGACAGATGGCCATCCAAACTCTGCTTAAAAACCTCCAAGGAAGGAGAGTCCACAAGCTCCCAGGTGTATAGCTGTCAACGTTTCCCTTTTCTTGCGAGGAATCCTATTCGGAATAAAGGAATTTACCTTAAAAAAGGGAAACGTTGACAGCTATGCCCGGGGGAGACCTTTCTGTCCTCCTTGAGTACCTTTGGAAATAGCTCATCAGGCCCTGGAGATTTTTAAAGTAGCTAGATGTTCCCTTATCATCTCTTTTCCTATACTGGGCTGCAGCTCCCTCCTTATATCGTTTATTCTGTTATCACCAGGTTGGGTGATGCCCCTACCCTCCAGAGCAGGAGTAAACAAGCTTGCTCCCTCTTCCATGTGATAGCCCTTGAGATATCTGAAGATGGCTATCCCATCTCCTCTCGGTCTGTGAAATGCACCACCCACAGAGGGTGGTGAATTCTCCTTCACCAGGAGAGTTTTCAGCAGAAGTTGAATGTCCACCTCTCAGAGCTCCTACCCAATTCTACAATTCTATGATACTACAATGACAAACCTAGACAGCATCTTAAAAAGCAGAGACATCATCTTGCCAACAAAGGTCCGTATAGTTAAAGCCATGGTTTTCCCAGTCGTAATGTATGGAAGTGAGAGCTGGAACATAAAGAAGGCTGATCGCCAAAGAATGGATGCTTTTGAATTCTGGTGCTGGAGGAGACTCTTGAGAGTCCCATGGACTGCAAGAAGATCAAACCTCTCCATTCTGAAGGAAATCGGCCCTGAATGCTCACTGGAAGGACAGATCCTGAAGCTGAGGCTCTAAGACTCTGGTCACCTCAGGAGAAGGGAAGACTCCCTGGAAAAGACCCTGATGTTGGGAAAGATGGAGGACATAAGGAGAAGGGGAGGACAGAGGACGAGATGGTTGGACAGTGTTCTCAAAGCTACCAGCATGAGTTTGACCAAACTGCGGGAGGCAGTGGAAGGCAGGAGGGCCTGGCGTGCTCTGGTCCATGGGGTCACAAAGAGTAGGACACGACTAAACGGCTAAACAACAACATGATACTACTATGTTGTGATTCCTCGACACTCACCTAAAACTTTTGCATTCCGTGAAAATCAGCAGCAGCTCTGATGGCCCCGATTTTCTAGATGAGGCTCCTGGGCCATTTTGAAGAGGTTGCCAGCGATTCTTCTTTCCTGCCGCAGCGAAACGCCTGCGATTTCCCCTCCATCTGCAAACCGGCCATAAGCTTGCAGCTGCTGCGGCTGCAGAGGGGCAGGAGGTCTCCCAGTGTAAACTTTGCAGATATCATCGCCATCAGAAGGCCGTAACGCTGATGGATTATAAATACAATCCTCATTTGTTTACAGCTAACATTTTTGGGTCCTCAGTAATTAGAACATTAGCCATCTCTCAAAGTGATCGTTTGCAGGTGGTGCTGCTGCTGCTGCTCGCTGCAGAATCGGATGGCTCTGGGAGAGGAGCCCAGGCCCGAGTTTAAACAATCTTTGGGGCGGCTGCAATTGGGAGCAGTGGAGGGAACGATAATTGACTCTGTAATGGCTTTGTCACTTAATCACACCTACCCAGGAGTTGTGGGCAACCGCGGTCGGGATCGCTGAACTTCGTCGAGAATGGATGTCAGCCAGGACTGTGGGGAAAGGAAAAGTCACGTCAGGAAATCAACCTCTACCAATTATACCAACAGTGCCAGATTTACGTATACCGTATTTTTCGCTCTATAACACGCACCCGACCATAACGCGCACATAGTTTTTAGAGGAGGAAAACAAGAAAAAAAATATTCTAAATGAAACAGCGGATGTATGATTTTTGTGGTTCATGCTGTGGCCACAGACATGTGATCTGACGGTGAGTTTGGGGTAGCCCAATGCAAAAATCCTGAGGATCCATGTGGATCCGTGCTTTGTATAATAATAATATAATATATAATATAATAATATAATATCTTTGTTGTCATTGCCCCCTTTTGGGGACAATGAAATTACTTGGCTACTCCATCCACCCAGGTAGGGCACTCCACACAAAATCAAAACAACTATAAAAACACTAATTAGCCGAATAGATAACATGTCCTGCCAACTATAAACAAGTCTATTTTGGCAGGACAAAAAAGCCAAATTCTGAGTTGAGGAGCAACCAGCCGCTGCATCTACACGCGCCGCCATTAATGGATAAAACATAACCATGTTTTAAGTGGGGAGGGAAGGAAAAGCACTCAAGGGACAAGGAACACGCGTGGGGTGGGTGGAGAAGGATGCTGTTAATAATGCAGAAGAGGGGTATAAGAGGAGAAGGCTCCTCTCCTCTCCCACTTTGCTCCTTTAAAGCAAGCAGGCTCTCTGTCCCTCTCTCCTCCCCACTCAGCGGCTCTTCTCCCACTTTGCTGTTTCAAAGCGAGCCACGGAGGAGGAAGGGGAACCATGGATCCTCTGCTCACGACTGCAGCAGATCCCCCCGCCATCCATAGGCATTCGCTCCATAACACGCACAGACATTTCCCCTTACTTTCTAGGAGGAAAAAAGTGAGTGTTATGGTGCAAAAAATACAGTAAGCTAAACAAGCTATAGCTTAGGGCATAGCTGTCAACTTTTCCCTTTTCTTGCAAGGAATCCTGTTTAGAATACCCCTTCACAACCTTGCCTTCGTTACCTCTCAAACCTATAGAAGTCTTTCCCAGAGCTTGGTAAGCAAGTCGGAGAGCTTAAAAGCTCCCTCTGTGGTAGGATCTGATCTGATTTCAATTTATTATATTTCTACGCTGCTTTTCATTCCAATGAACCCCTCAGAAGCTCCCATCACCCTTGCGCCTCCTTCACAGAGTTACCTGTCCACCTGTCAGCTGCGAGTTACCTGTAATGCTGTATTTATTTATATCTCGCCTTTCCCCCAGAGCGAGACTCGAGGCCGCTGACACAAATTAAAACAACACAAGTAAAATGCAAAAAACCCCACAAAACCCCACGGAAAACGTGCCATCGTTTAAAAGTAATCAAACTCTAATAGAATTGAAACAATGTGCTTTTTTATTATAAAAAACCAAATTGATTAAATAGATGCAGTGAGCTTTTTGCTACCTGAGGTGAAGAACAAGATGGATCCTCCAGCTGTTCTGACTGGACTGGCAGCGAAACGTCCCTTTCGGTTTCTCTCAGCTTCTCATTCTTCCAATCTCACGTTCAATTCATCATTTCAACACCAGTTCACAACCTTTTAAAAAGTCCCCATGAATATTCACTAACGTTTTCGTGCGATTTTCTCCCAATATACGTATCTTTGTCTCCAACGTTCGAGCCAACCCAGATATATTGGTGCGGATATTAATCTGTTTCCGTATCTTTAACTTTTTGTATGTTTTAAGGCACTGTGGTTTTTTCTTGTTTGTCTCTTGATAGTTTCCCCCCCCTACAATCAAGCGATATATAAATATTATTGAATAAATAACAAGCAAATATCATGACACATTTTTGCAAACCATTTCCCTTTTGTTGTTTTCACTGATATATGTATATATATTTACACATACTGTACTCTCATAGAATAATAATAACTTTATTATTTTTACCTCACCCATTGGACTGGGTTCCCCCAATATGGTATAATATATAGAACAACCAATCAATCTACGGAGGCGGCTATGTGAATCTGTTTTTATTTTGGTCGAAGTGTATGGAGACTTTTCTCTTAAACAGCCCTCTTTGTCCGTGCCAAGCAGAGATACATAGTGACAAGGAATCCCGTGAAACTGCAAAGCTTGCACAGTCCTCTGTGCAACCCGTATCTGGCCCAATAAAAGTGACAGGCTTTCGTGTTTTGTAGAGCTCCATTTTTTCACGGTGATTTTTACAGCCCTCCCAAAGGCCTAGAGATCTTAATTTACTGCGTTTTTACTGCCTCTCAAATGCTGAACAGGTTCACTGGCTCAAGGAAACAAGCGCTTTGCCAAAATAAACCATGACGGGAACATTTTATGAAAACGTGAATATTGCTTTTCAATGGGCTGCGGCTGTTTGAATGTCACCAGCGTGGCTCTCGTCCCATAGCAAGCGGCTCCTTGCCTTACTGGGCTCTGAAGAATATCGACAGAATATTGACATCTCTTCACATTGAGAAGCATCTATGAATAATAGGTTTTGAACTACCCAAGAAAGATGTAAAGTTATTTTTGTAGGCCACAACTGCTGCTCGAATTTTAATAGCCAAGAAATGGAAAACACAAGAATTAACAACTGTGGAAGAATGGCAGATGAAAATGATGGACTATATGGAGATGGCTGACCTTACTGGAAGAATCCGCGACCAGAAAGAAGAGGGATACCAAGAAGAGTGGAAGAAATTTAAAGACTATTTGAATAAATATTGTAATATTAAAAATTAGAAACTGCTTGAAAGTACCAAATAGGCCTAGGATTAAATTAATTAAATAAATGAGCTATAGAACTTTAAGAAAAGTTAAGAAATTGGATTTTAATTGGAATACTGTGTTTTAATAATGATATTAGAAAACTGCTACATTCAAATATAAGGAAATTCAGATGGGAGAGCCCAGAGGAAGTCAAAAATATATTTATAAGGTTAGATATTTAAATAACTAATTAATTTGTGTTGTTTATGTTGTTATGTGTTTGTTGTTATATTTTTCTTTTTTTCTTTTTGCCTATATTTGTGATTCTGTTTCTTTTTTCTTTGTTGTAGTACGTGTTATATTTGTAAAAAACCTAATAGAAATTATTAAAAAAAAGAAAAGAAAAAAAGAGAAGGATCTACGAGGAGGAAACACAGAAGGATCAGCGAAGGGAAGGAGAAATCCTATCCGGTTCACAATATTAACACAAATCACCCCCAATTCACACTTCCCTGAATTCTGCAGACAGGTTATCTAACCAAGTCAGATGTACAAAACAAAACTCCATACTAGGGTAAAGTGAGTGCAAAAATGAAATTGTTTGTGCATTTTTGTATGATTATGTTTTATTTATATGCTATAAATAAAAACTTGCCTTCAAAAACTTGCCATCAAAAACTTGCCATCAAAAACTTGCCTTCAGATGTCTTCTAAAAGTCAGACAGTTGTTTATTTCCTTGACATTTGATGGGAGGGCGTTCCACAGGGAGGGTGCCACCACTGAGAAGGCCTGGTTCCCTATAACCTCCCTTCTTGCAAGGAGGGAACTGCCAGAAGGTCCTCGGAGCTGGTCCTGGCAGAACGAGGGGGGTGGAGAAGCTCCTTCAGGTATCCTGGGCCAAGGCCGTTTAGGGCTTTAAAGGTCAGCACCAACATGTTGAGTTGTCCTCAGAAACGTACTGGGAGCCTGTCAGGAGTTCAGCCTACACTCGAGTAGGACCCTGGCAGAGACACCTGCCCGACTGGCATGTTCTCTCCCTCCTGGTCGATCATTTGGGAGCTTCATAAGCTTTCTTCAGCCCGAACATCACAGCGACTGATGCCAACCGACACTGGCACACTTAGGGATCCGCAGAGTTTATGCAGCATGCGAGTGACAGACCTCAGCAACTCAGCATTTTGTCTAATCTACTTTATTTACATATAAACACACACAGAGCACTGCAGCATGGCTCCCTCTCTCTCTAGCACCAGACAGCAAAGAGAAAAAGAACAAAGGACAATAGTAACACAGTAACACAAACATCCTGTCTCTGTCACTGCCCACTCTGTGGAGACAAAACATACACCGTCATGTGAAAGACAACAATCCCATGACTGCAATCATGGAGCAGGAATTCTAACAGAGCCAATGTAGCTCTTTCAGTACCGGTGTTATGTGGTCCCGGCGGCTGCTCCCAGTCACCAGTCTAGCTGCTGCATTCTGGATTAGTTGTAGTTTCCGGGTCGCCTTCAAAGGTAGCCCCACGTAGAGCACATTGCAGTAGTCCATAGAACTGGAAGGGACACCAAAGGTCATTTAGGCTAACCCTCCACTTAGCACCTCTGTTTAAGAATTTCTAGTGAAGTCCACTGCCTTCCCAGGGAGCCCATTCCACCGTCAAACAGATCATACAGCTGTGTTGGTCAGGGCTGATGGGAATTGTAGTCCAAAACATTTGGGTGGCACCAGGTTGATGAAGGCTGTGTGACACCATCCTGAATAGAATAGAATAGAATTTATTATTTATACCCTGACCATCTGGCTGGGTTTCCCCAGCCACTCTGGGTGGTTTCCAACAGAGTATTAAAATACAGTGGTCTGTTAAACATTAAAAGCTTCCCTAAACAGGGCTGCCTTCAGATGTCTTCTAAAAGTCTGGTAGTTGTTGTTCTCTTTGACATCTGGTGGGAGGGTGTTCCACAGGACGGGTGCCACCACCGAGAAGGCCCTCTGCCTGGTTCCGTGTAACTTGGCTTCTCACAGTGAGGGAACCGCCAGAAGGCCCTCAGCGCTGGACCTCAGTGTCTGGGCATTGGACCTTCTAGTGTCCTGGCCCTAGAAGTATAGTTTTTGATTCTGGTTTGGATGTTAGGCGTCTCCAAGCAGGAAGCGAATGAGGTCTGAAAAGCAAGCAAGCAGCCAAACTCCATGGTTCTTGACGTGTGTAGGGAACACATAAAAAACCCGAGGATATAGAAAACTGAGTGACATGGAAGACAATTGCAGTTATTCTGACGTATCTGCTCAACTTATCGCCCACCCCTCCAACTCATGTTAAAACTCCAAGGGGGATTAATGGCTTCACGAGAGCAGGAAGGAAATGACACCTTCTATGGTTGCACAACATCAAAGGCTCGTAAAAGAACTGAACAAGCACAAATTGTCGGTCTGCTGCTTTCGAAGGACATGAAAGTGTGTCTGAACTGATTCACCCAACTGTCCTTCTTTCTAGCACAAGGTGATTCGAAAGCAGTCAGGTCAGGACAGATATGGGGGCGGGGGTGGGGTGTGGGGCAGGACCGCTCTTGCGAATGGGTTTCCCGGGGATGAGAGAGGAATATGTCTGGTCTCCTTCTTGCAGCGGACCGACCCCGAATTTGTGTGCAGATCGGAATGGAAACATGCAGTTTCCCCGAATTCACAATGCAGTTTTGTTCTCAAAAAGCATGCACGAATACAGAAATGTAGATTTGGAAGGTTTAGGATGGCATACAAAAGATATGCTTTAGGGTAGGGCTGCCATACGTCAGGATTTTCCCGGACAGTACCAGGATTTCAAAGGCGGAATTGATGTATGGGGGGGGGGGGGAGAATTTCCAAAAGGCGGTGCTTTGTCAATAAAAAAATTGTGGGTTTTTTTTGGTATTTTTGTAAAAAAACAAAAGCCAATCAACTTTGAGGTTTTCCTTAAAAAAGCCAAACCATTTAGGTGGTTTCCTAAAATAAATAAATAAATGAGCTTTTTTTGAAACATGGCAACCCTATTTAGTGGGAAATGGGCCAAAAAGCATTTAAAAATGTACAGTATATTTAATGGTAAGAGTATGTGGAAAATGTGTAGAGCTTGCACATTGTTTGTTTGTTCTTTTGGAACATCCACGAAGGATGGGATGGATCGGTGGTGGACAGCCAGTCAACTGACACTGAACAGATTTGTGTTGGTCTCTCCATCCCTTCGCCAGGTTTATCTGAAAGCAGGTTCCTTGTGGGGAGAAGAATCCGAGGAATTTTGAAGGAAGCAAGTGCAGTTTTGGAAAGAACTGTGCTGTTTCTGCCTGTGTACATTTGACACACACAGACACACACACACACAAACACACACACTCCTCCCCAGGTATGAAGGGAGTTGAGCAATTTTGAGGCTCTCATTCAACTCTCATTATCACCAGAGGTCTTCTTGAAGGTCCACGACTCTCTGCACAGTGGGTGAGGCTGAGTTAAAGCCTTGCCCAAATGCTGCTGTGTTTGAGAAATTCCTTCCAGAAAGAGGCTCCAGCGTCATGTGGCAGAACCGCCTGTTATCTTGGCCAACAAGTTGGAGAAGCTCTGACAACCCATTAGCTCTCCTCAACAGGAAGGTCCCGGCCCCTGCTTGATGGCTTCCTATGGCTCATATCTGAAACAGTGCTCCTAGTGGCACAGCTCATAATTGCAATTTTGGTGGTTTCCTTAAAAAAAATGTCAGCAATTTCCTGGCAAATAGAAGGGGAAGAAATGGAGGCAGTGAGAGATTTTACTTTCTTGGGCTCCATGATCACTGCAGATGGTGACAGCAGTCACGAAATTAAAAGACGCCTGCTTCTTGGGAGAAAAGCAATGGCAAACCTAGACAGCATCTTAAAAAGCAGAGACATCACCTTGCCAATAAAGGTCCGTATAGTTAAAGCTATGGTTTTCCCAGTCATAATGTATGGAAGTGAGAGCTGGAATCAAAAGAAGGCTGATCGCCAAAGAATGGATGCTTTTGAATTCTGGTGCTGGAGGAGACTCTTGAGAGTCCCATGGACTGCAAGAAGATCAAACGTATCCATTCTGAAGGAAATCAGCCCTGAGTGCTCACTGGAAGGACAGATCCTGAAGCTGAGGCTCCAATACTTTGGCCACCTCATGAGAAGAGAAGACTCCCTGGAAAAGACCCTGATGTTGGGAAAGATGGAGGGCACAAGGAGAAGGGGACGACAGAGGACGAGATGCTTGGACAGTGTTCTCGAAGCTACAAACATGAGTCTGACCAAACTGCGGGAGGCAGTGGAAGACAGGAGTGCCTGGCGTGCTCTGGTCCAGGGGGTCACGAAGAGTCGGACACGACTAAACGACTAAACAATAATAACAACAAAAAAGCTCAACAACTTTTGGGGGGACCGAAGATGGCTATCATATCACCTCTTAGTTTTCTCTTCTCTAGGCTAGATTTACCCAACTCTCTCAACTGTTCCTCATATGGTTTGGTTTCCAGACCCTTGATCATCTTGGTTGCCCTCCTCTGCACACGTTCCAACTTGTCAACAACCTTCTTAAATTGTGGTGCCCAAAACTGAACACAGTATTCCAGGTGGGGCTTGTCAACATCCTACTTAAAAACTGTGTTGCTCAGAATTGGACACAGGACTCAAACTAAAGGCTTTCTGATTTCTAGTTCAGTCTCTCAACCACCATGCTCTCTTTGACTGCAGTATAACAAAGGTCCCAAATATTTGATCTAAGAACTTCAACACACACACCCATATCTGAGACTCATTCCCAACACAGAAACCCAATCCTCACTGTTTTGCTTCTAATTCTGCACATGCCAAAAAAACAAATCTCGATGATGAATATTCGTGTTATGTTTCTTGCAAGTGACACAAAACGCTTTGGCTGTAACATCTGGTCACATTCGCTCGGTGCCTAATTTCTTCCTTAAACGTTCTTTTATTTTATTAATGTGTCACAGTTGTTAAACTTTGCAACGAGCCTTTTCCCATGGAAGCAAACAAGAGCGTGCGGTATTTGGAAAATGAACACTACATTTACATCAGTAAACCAAGGAAATCACAAGTAAACATTGGATGGAGCTACTGCCGTTCATACTGCACGCTTTGGGGGCTCATTCAGAGACCGTGTCATCTCTGCATCCCAGAGGCATGTGACCAGGAAAGTCAGAGCCAGGGAAATCCTTGGGTATCCGACTGTCTGGGAAAACCAGGAGTCAGGAATGGTTACCAGGGCATTAAAAAGCTTTGTTTAGATAAACAATCAGTGCCGGATTTACATATAAGCTAAACAAGCTATAGCTTAGGACCCCATTCTCTTGGGAGCCCCAAAAAAATTTAAAGGAAAAAACCACTGGGTGTACATTTCCAAAATATAAGATAAAAAACAAATAAAATAAAACCTACATACATCAAGAGTGTTTTGTTTTGTGTCGGCTCCTGTGATGTAAATCATGGGCCCCGCCTGCTAGCCTGCTCCCTAAAATATCACTGGTTTGCTCCTTTCTATATATAGGGTGCCTACATTCTGCATGGACTTTGCATTCTGCATGGACTTTTCAACAATTACTTTTTTTGTTATGTAGAAATGGCTTTAGATTAGGTCCATCAATTACCATATAGCATATATTCAACACGAAAAACGGCGACAATTTGTTGCTGACAAAGGAAAGCTGGACATAAAAAGGGCCCCATTACCTTCAGGAGTTCAGGGCCTCATCAAACCGAAATCCGGCCCTGTAAATAATAATAATAATAATAATAATAATAATAATAATAATAATAATAATAATAATAATATTTATACCCCACCCATCTGGCTGGGTTTCCTCAGACATTCTGGGTGGATTACTGTGCATATAAAAAAAATGTAAAACTTCAGACATTCAAAATTTTCCTGATACAGGGCTGCCTTCAGATGTCTTCTAAAAGTCAGATAGTTGTTTATTTCTTTGATATCTGATGGGAGGGTGTTTAGTTCTGTGTTGGGCTGGCACTGGTTGCAGTGCTAGCTTCTACCAAATGGAAGTGATCTCAAAAAAATTGAAATTGTTTTCCAGCTTCAACATCTTTGTTTCCTCCTGACCTTCTCTGAGGAAAGCTTGAGATGGAAGCACATTCTCTACTACACCAAGGGCAGGGCTGGATCAAGACCTTTAGGCAGGGCTTTTTTTCCAGCTGGAACTCACTGGAACTCAGTTCTGGCACCTCTCAGGTGGGAGCCATTGCCATGATAAGAGAAGAAGGGGGGCATTTGTGGTGAGTTCTGGCATTTCTTTTTCTAGAAAAATAGCACTGCCTTTAGAGGCCTCAAGCACTTAAAAGAATTTGGTGCCCCCATATATATCTCTCTATATATGGCAGATTCAGGTAGGTAGCCGTGTTGGTCTGACGCAGTCGAAATAAATTAAAAAATTAAAAGATTGTCCAGTAGCACCTGAGAGATATCTGAGGAAGTGTGCATGCACACGAAAGCTTATACCCAGAACAAACTTAGTTGGTCTCTAGGGTGCTACTGGACATTTTTTTTAATTTTTAAAATTTATTTCTATATATGGCAGTTTACCTGTTATTGTTGTTGCTGTTGTTAAGTAAATTTCTATACTATAAGTTTAGGTAATAGGTTTATTAGTGTGAAAAAAACATAGAAAAGGATGGGAAGTCTAATCTATGTACTAAATTTATACTAGGAAGACTATCATCTTTTTGTTGGAATTCTTATTTTGAAAGTTTGATTTACAGATTATAATATGTTTTAGATGTATGGATGCAATTTTGATAAATAAAGCCTGATGATGATGATAGTAATAATAATAATAATAAATTTCTATACTGCCCTTCATCCGTAGATCTCAGGGTGGTTCACAATTTGAAATATCAGCATAAACAAATGGTACAAAACCTTCTCAGAACAAATTCAGGAGTTTGCTTCTGCCTTCGCTCAGAGCGCGCAGGTCTTTCTTAAGTAGCCCTGGAGAACGTAGGAATGTGACGAGACCAATTCTTAACAGAGAACGATGAAATCCCAATTAACACTGGGAGCCAAGGATATCAATACCATTATAACTAAAATAAGAAATTAACAAGCCCAAAAGTTACTGGTCTTCAGCCCCCTCAGTATTTGCTTATTAATTTCTTGCGTTGTTTTCGCCTGGTTAGAATGTGTGTCCATGAATTCTGACGATGCTTCTTCCATGGCAGGAATGACCGTTGCCTCTAGCCCAACCCATTACCAGCGTGTGGCCCTCAGAAAATTGCCCAGAAGGTAATATGGCCCTAGGTCTGTAAACGGTCTGCCACCGCTGCTGCTGTGTATTGCCTGGTTTGGTTTTTCTTTCCTGTTTTAAATGCATGGCTGTTTTATTTCCGCATGTCCTTACAAAACTCCTCCATTTTGCAGACCTGTATTGGCCGCAAAATGTTCCAAGCCAGAGGGAGCTAAAACTGTCTTCACTCGTGACGCAACCAGCTGCATTGCGTACTTTCTGATGAGTTATGGCTGTTTGTAAAACAACAGCCAGCCTTAGGAGGAGATGTTGATTTATGCACGGCTGCACATTAAGGAATAGAAACATGACCAACGAAAGACCACAAGAATGACATAATTTAGTGCTGTCTTATTTCCCAATTTCTTAAAGCTACTGCTTGGGCAAAACGAGCAGGCAAGGCAACACAGTCCAAAGTGCTGTGCAGAATTTTTAGACAATGGGAAAAGCCTCAGAAATTGCAGCCCCCTAGTGGCGGGAATTAGGCAGGACCCACAGAATTGCCTATTTGTTGTTGTTGTTTAGTCGTTCAGTCGTGTCTGACTCTTTGTGACCCCCTGGACCAGAGCACGCCAGGCACTCCTGTCTTCCACTGCCTCCTGCAGTTTGGTCAAACTCATGCTGGTAGCTTCGAGAACACTGTCCCACCATCTCGTCCTCTGTCGTCCCCTTCTCCTTGTGCCCTCCATCTTTCCCAACATCAGGGTCTTTTCCAGGGAGTCTTCTCTTCTCATGAGGTGGCCAAAGTCTTGGAGCCTCAGCTTCAGCATCTGTCCTTCCAGTGAGCACTCAGGGCTGATTTCCTTCAGAATGGAGAGGTTGGATCTTCTTGCAGTCCACGGGACTCTCGAGAGTCTCCTCCAGCACCAACCTGGATCTATATATTTAGGGAATTCTTCTTTTATTCTTTAACTACTGTAAATTACACAAAATCAACACTCACTGATGGGCTTCTTGGATGCTCTTAGAAAAAGCTCAGTGGGCTACTCAGGCCTTTGGTCTCATCCTGCAGGGTTCCTCCTAGATCCTTTGCAGTTTCTTCTGTCGAAATCAGCGGGACTTGCTTCCCAGCAAATGTCTTTAGGAGCTGGCTTCTATACTTGCAAACAGCTGAAGATGGGAAGTCCTTAGGCGCGGCCTCCGACTCTGTTACTCCTGCCCTGTGCATCTGTCCCCTTTGACCTCTTGAGATAACATTTGTCTTAAAAATGGCAGCTCTGTCTTATGCGGTCGTGACTGCTTCCAACATTTGTGCAGCAGATGGTGGAAAACTCTTTAGCAAGGTTGTTGCATTGGAGAGTGTGTTTCAAAAGGGAAAAGTTCGGGGAAAGAATGCTCAGAATGAAGGTATTGGTGACTGGATGTAACCTGAGATTAATCACCATGACCGCTACTTTGACCTCACCAGACTCTCTCCTTGGGCTTTTGAAGGGCTCATCTCCATCTTTACCTTGACACAAGACCTGCCAAACCTAAGAGCCCAGAACCCTTACCAGCTGTTATGAGGATTTCCGGTGTGAACCATGCATTGGTTCAAGAATGAACCATCTTGAAAGCTAGGAAGGAACGCCTTCAGTAAGAGATAGACTGACTGACCAAGGGGCACTATCTCCAGCCTTGACAATGGCATTGCCCTCAATTCCATTCAAGTTAGTTGCTTTGGTTTCAAGGAAAAGGGATTTACAACCCCCCAACATTTGCAGTGTATGGAGAAGGGTTGGAATGGAGAGCGGAGGCTGCCATAAACTAAGGGAGTGGGTGGCGCTGTGGTCTAAACCACTGAGCCTCTTGGGCTTGCCGATCAGAAGGTCGGTGATTCGAATCCCCACGATAGGGTGAGCTCCTGTTGCTCTGTCCCAGCTTCTGCCAATCTAGCAGTTCAAAAGCATGCCAGTGCTAGTAGATAAATAGGTACCACTGTGGCGGGAAGGCAAACGGCGTTTCCATGCACTCTTGTTTCCATCACGGTGTTCTGTTGTGCCAGAAGCGGTTTAGTCATGTTGGTCACATGTCTGTGGACAAACGCCGGCTCCCTCGGCCTGAAAAACGAGATGAGTGCTCCACCCCATAGTTGCCTTTGACTGGACTTAACCCTCCAGGGGTCCTTGACCTTTTACCTTAAACCAGTGGCTAAGAAGAGCTGGAGGACCATAGTGTAACCACTGTTCACAATAGTAGTCAGGTTTGGCCTGATTTCGATAAAGGACCTTCCATCCATGGTTGTGTGGCCTACCCAAGGAAGGAAAGAAGGAAGGAAGAAAAACAACGTGTAGGTTGAACCATTCAAGAGATTTCAAGGTTCCAAGGACGTGTTCTGACCAGGATAAATCTTAAAGTTCCTTGCAGGCATCTTCTGTTGCATCCCACAGCAATATCTGCAACCTGGAGAAATCCGCAGTTGTTGAAAACTGCTTAAAGCAACCATCCAGTCTCCTCCAAACCCCTCTTCCAAGCTGACTTCCAGAAATTTCTGGAGGGAGGAGTGTGTTGGCTGATAGGCCTTCAAAGTAGGCCTCCTCTGATACAATGCACCATTGACAACGTTTGTAGACTGTTGGAAACTTCTGGAGAATTCCTCTTTTCGTAATGCTTTCAGTTCTCTCGTCACAGCAACTTGGAGGTGTGAAATGTTGGGAAATCTGCACCCTTTCAGTGTAGATTTCAGTTTTGGAAAAAGCAAGAAATCCGGTGGGGCCTGATCAGGAGAATATGGAGGGTGGGACAACTCAGTACCGATTTCACGCAGAATATGCAATTCTTCTGCCATTGTTCGGATGCACAAACGCCGATCCTGCATCAATAACTCACGAATTCTTTCAACATTTGCCGCCATTCTGCTCATTGATGGTCTGCCAGACTGAGGGTCATCTTCAATGGTTTGCCCCCCCTTCACAGAAACGCTTAAACCAGGGGGTCAGTAAACTTTTTCAGCAGGGGGCCGGTTCACTGTCGCATAGACCTTGTGGGGGGCCGGACTATATTTTTTTTGGGGGGGAAATGAACGAATTCCTATGCCCCACAATTAACCCAGAGATGCATTTTAAATAAAAGGGCACATTCTACTCATGTAAAAACACGCTAATTCCTGGACCTTCTGTGGGCTGGATTTAGAAGGCGATTGGGACGGATCTGGCCCCCGGGCCTTAGGTTACCTACCCATGGCGTACACCACTCATACACTGTCTTTCAAGTTACAGCTTTATCTCTGTACACAATTGTGAGCATTTCATGGGTTTCCGATGCCGATTGTATGTCCGACTATTTCTCGCTGTCCGATTTCACCGAACTCTCCAATCACACCTTGCATAAGACAGGATAGCTTCCTGATGAGGTCATTGCATGGGGGTAATAGGCCATTAAGACAAGAAAGGAACAACGATGGGCCATTAAGAGAGCCCAGGAATAGGAGGCTCTGTGACAGATGACAAAGGGGTAGGCGGCCCCCTTAGATAGTTAGAAGGACAGAACCTGAGGGAGAGGGAAGAGCTTTGCTATGATGCGACTTATAGGTAAATCTGCAAGCTGGAAAGCCAGAAGAGCCAGGCATGATGCTTGATTCCTGCTTGAATCCAAGGCTGTGGCTATGAGAGAAATAATAATAATAATAATAATAATAATAATAATAATAATAATAATAATAATAATATATTTATACCACTCTGGGTGGCTTTCAAGAAAATATAAAAATACAGTAATGCATCAAACATTAAAAGCTTCCCTAAACAGGGCTGCCATCAGATGTTGTCTAAAAGTCTGGTAGCTGTTTTTCTCTTTCACATCTGGTGGGAGGGCGTTCCACAAGGTGGGCGCCACCACTGAGAAGGCCCTCTGCCTGGTTCCCTGTAACTTGGCTTCTCGCAGTGAGGGAACGGCCAGAAGGCCCTCAGAGATGGACCTCAGTGTCCGGGTAGAACAATGGGGGTGGAGACGCTCCTTCAGATTATTTTGGGGTGCTGATGCTGTAACCCCCCCCACCTCATTGCAGAATCATTGGGAGCTGGGTAGAGAGAGATAATGCAGTGGTGGCAAAACCTATTTTCAGTCTCCCGAGGATCACACGCCCGTGGTGGGTGAGGCCAGAGGGGAAAATGGGCAGGGCAACAAATATAATTCTCCCTTCGTACAGCTAGTTTCTACAGAACGCCATTCTCTATCCAGATGAGCAAGAGAAATAATCAGAATTTGAGGACTTCTTCCACCCTGGCAGAAACACTCGGGGTGCGAAGAAGGGACGGTGAGGGGTGTGGCCTGGGGAGAAAAGGCGTGGCTTGGTGAGAAGAAGGGACGGTGAGGGGTGTGGCCTGGGGAGAAGAGGCGTGGCTTGGTGAGAAGAAGGGATGGTGAGGGGTGTGGCCTGGGGAGAAGAGGCGTGGCTTGGTGAGAAGAAGGGACGGTGAAGGGCATGGCATGGGGTGAGTTCCAAGGGGTGTGGCCTGGGAAGGGTTCCGAGGGCCATATAGAGAGATTCCGAGGGTCTCATTCAACTCCTGGACCTGAGTTTCCCCACCCAAGATGTAACGCAAACCTGCCTGCTCTCCCCAAAAGACAGGAGTTTCAGACCACCGATTTAAAGCTACCAAAGGCACCTTGAAGAATGCGTCCGATGATGTCAGCAGCGTGCAAGGGGCCTCCTCAGTCACCCTTCCACCGCCAACGAACTCTGTCCAATGACAGATTGAGTCCAAGGCATTTGCATGTAAATTATGGATCTCTTAATAAATTTATTGGTAATGGGGAGATAACGGGTGCAAGGGAGGATGGAGGAGGTTGCAATGAAATCATATTCACACTCCTCTGATTCTTGTCAACTCTCCATCCTTGGAACCAACATTTGTCACCACCCGCCATACGCCAAACTCTGTTTCTCGTCATCTGAAGGGGAAAGCAGAGGGACCCGCAGGCCATAAATCTGCGGTGGTCTATATTTTATCACATTTCTGTGACAGAGAAGGAAAGATTGATGGTGTTATTTGAAGAGGTGGGCCAACCTGCTCCCTGTCGACTGGGTACCTAGCCTAACTGGTGTCTGAAATATTAGTGGCGTCTGGGCATAAATGTGGACCCAGATGCTCTGCGGATCTGCTGAGGAGTTTTACACCTGTCTAGTTAAAAGAGACAAGACGCGGGAATTAAATGACACGGACGTTCTTATGAAGAGTCACGTCGTACGTTTACTAGGGACACAAATAGGATATTGTCTCATAATGGTCTTCCTTGGCAGATTTATGCACAAACGAAACAAACCTCTGTTTATGAGGGGCGCTCATAAGTCCAACATGATTATGTTTTAGTAAGATTGTTAGTTTACCATTTGCAAGATTGCAAATGCAAGTGTTTGCAAATGCAAGTGTTTATTATTTCTATTTCCGTTGTCCTTTCTGTTAGAATAACACACACACACACACACACACACACACATATATTTTAAAAAGCTCTAGGATCTCTTAAACTTAAAAGGGCTTCAGGCTTCAGCAAGACTTTCCCCCAAAGCTCTGAATGTCTTTATCTGATTTTCTTCTACGATTTCTCTCCCACTATTCTGTTCACAAAGCAATGCTGGTGATTTTCTGGTTGATATCTCACGGACCGTAAGCTGTGATCCTATTATAATTGTCAGTTGACTTAATCTGTTTGTCTGTAAGTCACCTTTGTGGACTATTTGGAGAGACGTGAATTTCTTGGGTGCATATGTTCATTCAAGGCATTTAATGCAGTGCAGTTTCATAGAGTGGGGGGCAGAGGGACCATGGCCCAGGGCACAAAATTCTGAGGGAGCACAACCAGGACCTCCACATAGGTGCCAGCTTTCACAGGGCTCCCCACCCTGCCCTGGCAAAGTTGGCAGAGCAGTTCAGGCCCACAGTGAGCGGGCATGGATGGAGGAAGGCAGGCGAGGGGCAACCCCAGCATCGCCGGCCTGGCGCTCCTTTCTGTGGACGTTGGGGGTATTTGCCCGCCAGGGGCTGCATTGGCCTCCCAGACTCCCCTCCCAGCATGGGCAGGTAGATGGCACAGCACGGACCCACTTGGTTCCGGTGGGGGCACACTCCGATGGTGTCAGTGGCTGGCAACCCACGCTATGCCACTGACACAAAGACACAAAGAAGTGTGGGTGGCACTGTGGTCTAAACCACTGAGCCTCTCGGGCTTGCCAATTGTAAGATTCGGGGTTCGAATCCCTACGACGGGGTGAGCTCCTATTGCTCTGTCCCAGCTCCTGCCAACCTAGCAGTTTGAAGGCACACCAGTGCAAATAGATAAATAGGTACCACTGCAGTGGAAGGTAAACGGCAATTCCGTGCGCTCTTGTTTCTGTCACATTGTTCTGTTGCGCACTGGCGGAGGAACGGGGGTGCGGAGGGAGCGGACTGCCCCTGGCACCACTATTCCAGTAGGGTGCCATCACCATGCGTCCGACACACGCCACATGCCCCCTGCATGCCAGGTGGCATGTCACGCCCTGAGAACGCATGCCATGCCCCTGCGGGCGGCACGGGCAGCATACCACGTCCCCTGGACGCATGCCACTTCCCCTGGGGGGGGGGCGCGAGCCATGCACCCGTCTGCTATCCACCCCCGGTAGCGAAGCATGGAGCTTCGCCACTGCCGTTGCGCCAGAAGCGGTTTAGACCTGCTGGCCACATGACCCAGAAAGCTGTCTGTGAACAAACGCCAGCTCTCTCAGCCTGAAAGCGAGGTGAGCGCCACAACCCCATAGTCGCCTTTGACTGGACACAACCACCCAGATGTCCTTTACCTTTACCTTTTACCTGCAATCCAAAGAAACTTTATTCTGAATTGTACAGAACTTACTCCCAAGGAGGTGTCCCTTAGAATGGTGACTGTGGGTTGCCTCTTGCTCGACCCAAACACCTTGCTTTGGTTGACGCCAAGGCTCAGGCATGGCCAGGTATTGGTCTGGGGTCCTCAGCCCAGCAAAAAGGCCATTGGCTCTCTCTGGACTTGCTGCATTGGGAAACCCAACTCACTGCAGAAGGGGAAGGGAGAGCCTTCAAAACCTGTAAGCAATGACATAGATTGCCCCAGCCACTCCGGGCAGCTTCCAACATAAATAAAAACATAATAAAACATTAAACATGTTTTAAAAAAGAAACTTCCCTATACAGGATTGCCTTCAGATGGCTCAAGGGGCAAATAACTCCATACCCTCCAACATTTCTCCAAGGAAAATAGGGACAGCCTAAGGGGGGGGGGGAGCAGAGACATCACCTTGCCAACAAAGGTCCACATAGTTCAAGCTATTCCAGTAGGGTGCCATCGCGGCACCCCCCGACATGTGCCACACACACACACCCCGTGCATGCCCTGGGCACCACGCTCCCACAGGCAGTGCATCACGCCCCATAACGCGCACTATGCCCCTGCAGGTGGCGCGTCACGCCCCTGGGAAGCATGCCACTCCTCCGTGGGCAGCATGCCACGCCCCTGGGATGCACATCATGCCCCCGGGGGCACCAGCCATGCCCCCACCTGCTCTCTGCCCCCGGTAGCAGAGCATGCAGCTTCACCACTGATAGCAGCCGTTGGGAATTACAGGTGGGGACAGTACTGTTGGGCTCAGCTCCTGCTTTCTGTGTTCTCCCGGGCATCTGGTTGGCCACTGTGAGAATAGGATGCTGGAGCAGACGGGACATTGACCTGATCCAGTAGCCAGGGTCTGCCAGGCTTGCCATGCTAGATTTCTGTTATGCCACTGTGCAGTTTCTGGAGTCACAAGACTCTGTTGACATTCCAGACTATTGGAAGTCTCACGGGAGACGGATGTTGATGTTACTGGTTTCCTGTTTCTTTATTCCTGTTGTTCACGGACTCTCACAGAGAGCAGATGCATATTCTTTTCTGTCCTGCGTAGTTAGAAATAAACGTAGCAATGTCGTACATATTTCTCGGCTCCTTCTGCTGTTTGGATACTCTGCATAATGGGGGAGCGTGCCTGAAGCCTCATCAAAGGCTCAGGTCGTTAATCACCGTCGAAGGAGGAGAGCCTGATGGATTCTGAAGATACGACGTGGAAGAGAGCTATTTCAGCTCGGTCGTACAGAACCTCCAACATGCCATACGTCAGGAAAATTCCTGACATGTCCTGGTTTTGGGGTGTAAAAAATGGCATCGGGGAATTTTGCTGAATCAACAAAATGTCAGGGAAAACCTGGATGTGCGGTAACGCGATGGAAAAAGTAGCGGAAACAGCTCAAAAATTTTAAAATCCCAATTTTTGAGGTTAGGTTTCACCAAAAAGCTCAATAATTTGGGTTTGTTCCCCCCAAAAGCCTAACAATTTTGCAGGTGTCAGTAATCTTTTACTTTTTGAAATGTGGCAACCCTAGGCTCTGCTTATGTTCTTAACTCACCTGCAATAACAAAACTGGTGCCCATATAACCCTCCATTATGGCCTGCCTTGCGGGTTTATGCACGATCCACTTTGTTCCCTTGAGCAACGGCCCTCCATTTCCCCCTCCAGAGACTTTCTCTCATTGTTACGGCACGAAAGAAAAGGGAAAAAAGCCCCACAGGAAGGCAGAAATAAATGAAATAAAATAACTCAGCGGCCTTGAGAACAAAGGCCTGAATTGATTCACAAGAATTCATTTTGAGGAACCGGAGGCAATTTATTAGATGCATGTAGCAATTATGGTTAAGCCTCCATTTCAGAGATGTCATTACTGTTACTAATAAAAAGGAACAATAAAAAGAGAGAGGGAGGGAAGGCGAATGTGCTCCTCCATGGCACTTTGCACACAGGGGCCCCAATCCAGATCTTCTGGCACAATCCTGCAAGCTCCCTGCATGGATATCTCTGGTCATCTTGGGAAATTCAGGTGGAGCTCAGACTTTGCCGAACACAGTGCCCTCCAGATGCTCTGGGCTACATCTCCTGACAAAGTTCTGCTCAGGGATGACGGGAGATGTGGGCCAAAATGTCTAGAGAGGACCAGCTCGTAAGGTAAAAGGTAAAGGACCCCTGGACAGTTGAGTCCAGTCAAAGGTGACTATGGGATTGCGACACTCATCTTGCTTTCAGGCCGAGGGAGCCGGCGTTGGTCTGCAGACAGCTTTCCAGGTCATGTGGCCAGAAGGACTAAACCGCTTCTGGCACAACGGGACACTGTGATGGAAACCAGAGCGCACAGAAACATCATTTACCTTCCCGGTGCAGTGGTACCTATTTATCTAATTGCACTGGTGTGCTTTCGAACTGCTAGGATGGCAGGAGCAAGGACAGAGCAACGATCGTGGGGATTCGAACCGCCGACCTGCCAATTGGCAAGCCCAAGAGGATCCGGCCCAATTGCCTTCTAAATCCGGCCCACGAACGGTTTGGGAATCAGTGTGTTTTTACATGAGTAGAACGTGTGCTTTTATTTAAAATGCATCTCTGGGTTATTTGTGCAGCATAGGAATTTGTTCATATTTTTTTCTTCAAAATATAGTCTGGCCCCCCACAAGGTCTGAGGGTCAGTGGACTGGTCCCCTGTTGAAAACGTTTGTTGAGCCATGGTCCAGAGGTCCTTTATCCTTCCTTCCTTCCTTCCTTCCTTCCTTCCTTCCTTCCTTCCTTCCTTCCTTCCTTCCTTCCTTCCTTCCTTTCCTTCTTCCTTTTGCATTGTAGACATTACTGTCTCAACTAGAGCCAGGGCCTTTCCGGCTGCAGCTCCAACCTGGTGGAATGCTCTGTCACAAGAGACAAGGGCCCTGCAGGACTTGACATCTTTCCGTAGGGCCTGCAAGACAGAGCTGTTCCGCCAGGACTTTGGTTAGGGCGCAGCCTGACTCCCTCCTTTGGCAACCTTTACAAAACTTTATGGCTGCCATCAATCTTGATTTTAATTAATTTTTAATTAATTTTTATAATGCTTTTATAATGTCGCACTATTTTGGTGTTGTTAGCCGCCCTGAGCCCGGCTTCGGCTGGGGAGGGCGGGATATAAATAAAAATTATTATTATTATTATTATTATTATTATTATTATTATTATTACTGAGCTACATTGGCCAATGGTTTGACTCTAAAGCCACATATTTTTTCTTGGGTGCCTGATTGTGTGTGTGTGAACGGGAATTGTCGCTGCCTCCTGAGGCTTGAGCAGGAGAGACCCAGCTGGGGAGATAATATGGATAAAAGAAACGCAGGGCCATTAAAAAGAGAAGGAAGACGTCAGCCCCCAAGCTCTCCTGCCTGGTATTTCTAATTGGGCCGCCTTCCGAGCAACCTTCCTTTCCTCCAGCACCCCTTTCGCCCAGATGTGTTTGTGGGGAGCTGTCAGCTAAGCCTTGCAGGTGGCAGGAGGGCTATCTCCCCCACTTACGGCGGGGATGACTCGGCGACCAAGTATTTGATAATAGGAAATGACTAATGATGTGGTAGAAATTATGAACCGGGGATTAATAAAACTTGAAAAGGAACCGTCTCGGCCGTTTGATCCTCTGCAGAGGAAGTGCGTCTGTACATTAGCCTTTTCCCTCAGGTGGTATTCTTAATAGTCTCATCCGACTTGGGAAGGAGGGCGGGGGGGGGGGAAGGGTTCGGAAGTTTGGAATCTTTGGTTTGAAAGAGAAGACAAAGGACAGTCACAAAGAAGGCACCAATCCGGGATTGCTGGCTCACCAGCATTGCCCTCTTCAGATCTAGCGGCAATGTCTGTTAGGAAGTTTGTGTCTGTATTTTCCAGGGACATCCCTGATTTAGAGAAGCCATCCCTGTTTCTGATTTGAGCCGGAATGTCCCACTTTTCCTTAGGTAGAGGTAAAGGGGCCCCTGACCATCAGGTCCAGTTGTGACCAACTCTGGTGTTGCGGCGCTCATCTCACTTTACTGGCCGAGGGAGAAGCGTACAGCTTCCGGGTCATGTGGTCAGCATGACTAAGCCACTTCTGGCGAATCAGAGCAGCGTACGGAAATGCCGTTTGCCTTCCCACCAGTGCGGTACCTATTTATCTACTGGCACTTTTATGTGCTTATGAACTGCTAGGTGGGCAGGAGCTGGGACCAAACAACGGGAGCTCACCCCATCGCAGGGATTTGAACCGCTGACCTTCCAATCAGCAAGCCCTAGGCTCAGTGGTGTTCGACTCTTCGTGACCCCATGGACCAGAGCATGCCAGGTACTCCTGTCTTCCACTGCCTCCCACAGTTTGGTCAAACTCATGCTGGTAGCTTCAAGAACACTGTCCTACCATCTCGTCCTCTGTCGTCCCCCTCTCCTTGTGCCCTCCATCTTTCCCCACATCAGGGTCTTTTCCAGGGAGTCTTCTCTTCTCATGAGGTGGCCAAAGTCTTGGAGCCTCAGCTTCAGGATCTGTCCTTCCAGTGAGCACTCAGAGCTGATTTCCTTAAGAATGGAGAGGTCTGATCTTCTTGCAGTCCATGGGACTCTCCAGAGTCTCCTCCAGCACCATAATTCAAAAGCATCAATTCTTCGGCGATCAGCCTTCTTTGTGGTCCAGCTCTCACTTCCATACATCACGACTGGGAAAACCATAGCTTGAACTATACGGACCTTTGTTGGCAAGGTGATGTCTCTGCTTTTTAAGATGCTGTCTAGGTTTGTCATTGCTTTTCTCCCAAGAATCAGGCGTCTTTTAATTTAGTGACTGCTGTCACCATCTGCATTGATCATGGAGCCCAAGAAAGTAAAATTTCTCACTGACTCTATTTCTTCCCCTTCTATTTGCCAGGAGGTGATGGGACCAGTGGCCATGATCTTCGTTTTTGATGTTGAGCTTCAGACCATATTTTGCGCTCTCCTAATGACTGCAAGCCCCATTAATTCCTCCAATTGGTTTTGAAAGCTGCCTAAGTTGGTGGCATCAACACATCTTATGATAGAAAACGCCACAGCCTATCTATGAGCTGCCGGGTGAAGTATTTCCTTCTGCTGCCCTGAATTGCCAACCCTTCAGCTGGATCCCCCTATTAGCTTCTAATATCATGAAGGAGATATGAGAAATGCCTCTCTCCTTCCCACCCTCTCCATCCTTTTATAGGGTTTGGTCACGTCCCTCTTGCTTCAGTCGCCCTTGTGGAGTTCCCATCCATCTCAAGAAGGTTTGGGGCAGGAGAACGTCCCTGCAGATGATTCCCCTTGCTTCATTTATGTGCCAGTGTTTCTCCTGCCTGGCTCTGAGTTCTGTAGGAGGCCTGAAGCTCTCAAGTGGCCGTCAACACGCTGTTCTCCCGGGAAGGCTGAAGAGCGACAGGCAGATGGGATTGAGAGCAAAAGAAAACAAGCCTGCCTTTATCGGTTCGGAAGTCATACTTCTGCCTCTATCTGAAGCACTGTAATTACATCATGCGCTTTTATCTAGAAGTGCTTCCATCCTCCCCATTCCCACTTCCTAAGGGTGGGGGACGACGATGACTGGCTTTCATTTGTAGAGAAGCCTTGCCTCCCCATCTCTGCTCAGAAACCCATTTTGCTTTTTGCTAGCAAAGTGTCCCACAATTTGAGGAGGCATGAACAGCAATGGGCATTCAGAAGCATTGATGGTTCCCAGCCTTGCTTCTACCTGTTCTGTCTGGACACTGAGGTCCATCTCTGAGGGCCTTCTGGCAGTTCCCTCCCTGCGAGAAGCCAAGTTACAGGAAACCAGGCAGAGGGCCTTCTTGGTAGTGGCACCCACCCTGTGGAACGCCCTCCCACCAGATGTCCAAGAGAACAACAACTACAACACTTTCAGAAGACATCTGAAGGCAGCCCTGTTTAGGGAAGTTGGGGGTTGGACTAGATGACCCTTGACGCCCCTTCCCACTCTACCATTCTATGAATTTCTTTTATGTATAATGGAACTTGAGAGAAAATGCAACTTGAGTCATTCCAAAAGACAAGACTGGAGTGCTCCAAATCACTTGCTCATCTATGTGCACAGAAAATAGTTGATCTAGCTGAAAGGCAACACACAGAGATCTGCATTGATCCTTGCAATGCATCTATTATTCTTATTCTTATTATATTCTTGTATAATCTTAGAAAGTTGTATAATATTAGAAGGGGCATGGCTGTGACTATCATAAAGGGACCACATGCTTCTTAATTTGCCACTAAAAGTAAAGGTAAAGGGACCCCTGACCATTAGGTCCAGTCGTGACCAACTTGGGGGTTGCGGCGCTCATCTCGCTTTATTCGCCGAGGGAGCCGGTGTACAGTTTCTGGGTCATGTGACCAGCATGACTAAGCCGCTTCTGGTGAACCAGAGCAGTGCACGGAAATGTCGTTTACCTTCCCGCCGGAGTGGTACCTATTTATCTACTTGCACTTTGACATGCTTTCAAACTGCTAGGGTGGCAGGAGCAGGGACCGAGCAATGGGAGCTCACCCCATCGCAGGGATTCGAACCGTCGACCTTCTGATCGGCAAGTCCTAGGCTCTGTGGCTTAACCCACAGCACCACCTGCATCTACTACAATACAAAACACTCACGCCAGTGGCACTTAATGGCAAGTGTGTGGGATAGGGTTGCATGCAGGAAAAGTGTGCAATTTGCAGTGAGCAAAATCCTTCAGGCTGATCATTTCCCTTTCAAAAAAAACCACACCAAGTTACCAGTCTTTGCAAGAGATAGGCCAGAGAATGTAAAAGCACCGCTTGGTAAAATCCCAGAATCCCTATAAGGGGCCTTTGAGGAAGAGCTGCACTGCCTGTGCAAAAGAATTTCCTCCTCATCTTGGGGAACAGATAAGATTTGGGATAATGGACACAGGTTTGCATGACCACCTTGCTTCCCCAGCTCTGATGAGAAGGGTTGGTGTTTTCCCCCCGCCCCCTGCCCAGGGATGTTGGCAACTGGGCGTGGATGGTTAGCAGAAACCCAGCTGTCCCCCGGCCAGCTCCTTTAATCAACAGGCGCAGTGTTGTGTAGACCTCCATCAGTGTAGACACAATGAGAGCTTTTCTCCCTCCAGTAACTACTTCATCATGATAGAAGCACACCCTGCTATTTAATCTGTCACTGATAGACGGGCTTGCTGTCAATACACCAATTCAGATTCAGGGCACGGCTAGGACTTCTGAATACCTCTGATTACCGGAGTGGGTGGCTATCTCCATTCTGCCTGCTTGCCAAGTCCCCCAGAGGCCCATGGCTGGCCACTGGGGGGGGGGAGTGTTGGCCTGACTCAGCAGGACACTCCTTGCATCCCAAACATCACACGACTCCTCAAAACACTCTGCTAACTTCTGTTCTCTGCAGAAGAGAAGATAGAAAGGCATTTTGAGGATTAAATAAACAGGCTCTGCACACACACTGTCCAGGACTTCCTCCAAATATTCCTGGGAACTGTAGTTCATCCTTCTCTACAATTCTACGGTCCATAGGGCTACAATTCTCTGCACACTTAACAAACTATGATTCTGGTTTTTTTTGGGGGGGGGGGAGGTGGGGAATGTGCTTTAAATGTATGGTGCGCAGGCGAGTTGAGCAACTGTTCATGTTACACACAAGTGCCTGATTCATTTGTTCATTTGTTCAGTTTATATCCTACCTCAAAGCAGCCCAGAGGAGCAAACACACAGACGCAGACCCGGAAGGAGTTCAACATAAAAAGCTTGTTGGAAGAGGAAGATTATCAGTAGGCGCTGAAAAGACAAAAGACCTGTTGAATACACACACACACACACACATACACAGTGGTACTTCGGGTTAAGTACTTAATTCGTTCCGGAGGTCCATACTTAACCTAAAACTGTTCTTAACCTGAAGCACCACTTTAGCTAATAGGGGCTCCTGCTGCTGCCACACCGCCGGAACACAATTTCTGTTCTCATCCTGAAGCAACGTTCTTAACCTGAAGCACTATTTCTGGGTTTGCGGAGTCTGTAACCTGAAGCGTATGTAACCCGAGGTACCACTGTACACACACACACACACACACACACACACACAGAGTCATACCTCGGGTTACAGACTCTCCAGGTTGCGTTTTTTCGGGTTACAGACGCGTCAAAACCTGGAAGTACCAGAACAGGTTACTTCCGGGTTTCGGCGGTCACGCATTCGCAGAAGCGCTAAATCACGCTTTGTGCATGTGCAGAAGCACCGAATGGCAATCAGCACATGCGCAGATGTGCCACTGCAGGTTGCGAATGCTGCAGGTTGTGAATGTGCATCCTGCATGGATCATGTTCACAACCCAAGAGTCCACTGTATACACATACAGTCGTACCTTGAATCCCGAACACCCTGGTACTCAGACGTTTTGGCTCCCAAATGCCGCAAACCTGGAAGTGAGTGTTTCGGTTTGCGAACATTCTTTGGAACCCGAACGTTCGACAGGGCTTCCTTGGCTTCTGATTGGCTGCAGGAACTACCTGCAGCCAATCAGAAGCCGTGCTTTGGTTTCCGAATGTTTTGGAAGTCGAACGGACTTCCGGAATGGATTCCATTCGACTTCCGAGATACGACTGTACGTACATACATATGCATTTAAATTTGAGAGGAAGAGAGAAACTTTGGATAAGCCCAGTAACATCTCGAGGTCTTCTGGGAGGGAGTGAAAGGCCCAAAGATCATAAAAAATGGTTTTTGTATGCCACTATAGTGGCAAGACTTTTATTAGCCCAAAATTGGAAATCGCAATAAATACCAATGATAGAAGAATGGCAGATGAAGATGTTGGACTTTTTGGAGCTGGCCGACCTGACTGGAAGAATCCTGTGATCAGAAAGGAGTGGAGTACCAAGAAGATTGGAAAAAATTTAAAGACTATTTAGCTAAATATTGTCACATAAGATAATTAGAAGTCACTTGAAAGTATCAAATAGGCTAAGGATTAGAATAAGAAGGAATTGTAAAGAACTATGGATCTAGACTATTAAGAAAAGAGAAGACGATAGTAAATTGAAGGAGTTAATTTTACTAGAAAGGTGATTTTGTGGAGCTGTTACAAGGTGAAACAATGAAATTCAGTTAGGGGGGATTTCTGGAAGTCAATTAACAATGATAGTTAAATTGGGTGTTACAAGTAATATGTTTTTAAATTTTGTTTCTTTTTCTTTTTAGTATTGTAATATGTTTTTGTTTGTTTTATATATTAAATTTGTTATTAATATGGAAAATCAATAAAAAAATTTGGGGGGAAAAAGTTCATCAAAAATGGGTGCTCTTTGTGGGTATGGGGCATTTTTGGGGGCAGCTGAAGTTGGTGGAGTCAGAAACAAACTCCCTCCAGCTCTTCCTTCCCTCAAACAACTGCAACAAATTACCCCGTCTATTTCTAGACCTCGCCAGCCTTCCCCCCCCCCCCGGTACCACAAGCCGAGCCGTGTGTTGCTATATTAGAAAAGGGGAAGCGATAATTATGGGCTGCGACACACGCCATCCGCCATCTGCCAAGCAGCTTCGCGAAGGTGGCTGCAGACTTTTGGGTGCTGCTCTCTGCTAGCAAACAGAGCAAACCTTATTCAAACAGAGAGGAGGGGAGGGGGCAGAACTGCTCCATCTTTGACAAAGCTGCATAATGTTCCTCAGTAATCCAGTTAGCTGCAAATTCAACCAGGATCGTCAGATTACCAGTTAACGGAGGCTGAGCTTGGCACAGCTACCCAAGAGCTTTCTTTCTTTTATTGAAAACAACAACAACAACAATAATAAATTTATTTATACCACGCTCATCAGAGACATCACCTTGCCAACAAAGGTCCACATAGTTCAAGCTATGGTTTTCCCACTAGTGATGTATGGAAGTGAGAGCTGGACCATAAAGAAGGCTGATCGCCGAAGAATTGATGCTTTTGAATTCTGGTGCTGGAGGAGACTCTTGAGAGTCCCATGGACTGCAAGAAGAACAAACCTCTCCATTCTGAAAGAACTCAGCCCTGACTGCTCACTGGAAGGACAGATCCTGAAGCTGAGGCTCCAAGACTTTGGCCACCTCAGGAGAAGAGAAGACTCCCTGGAAAAGACCCTGATGTTGGGAAAGATGGAGGGCACAAGGAGAAGGGGACGAAGAAGGATGAGATGGTTGGACAGTGTTTTCGAAGCTACCAGCATGAGTTTGACCAAAGTGCGGGAGGCAGTGGAAGACAGGAGTGCCTGGCGTGCTCTGGTCCAGGGGGTCACGAAGAGTCGGACACGACTAAATGACTAAACAACACATTTCTTATTGGATGATAGGATTGTAGAACTGTAGATTTGGAAGAGGCCACAAGGGTCATCTAGTCCAACCTCCTGCAATGCAGGAATCTTTTGCTCAATATGGGCAAAAGGATCCTTCCTTGGAATCGTTGCATCTGAAAAATAAAATGATGATCTCTTTTGAAAGCCTTTTCCCCCCAGTAGCACTTGATGAAATTTGCAGTCTGGAAGAGAAGATATAATAACACAGAAGAACACAATTTAATTTCGTGCACTAAAAATGCCACAAAAGCAGTTTCTCCAGGCCTCTTTTTCTTAAAAAACAAAACAAAAAAAACCTTGATCTATTTAATCATTTTAGGAAATAAACAAAACACAGAAATGAACCAAACAATCAAATCCATGCCTTTCAGCAAACATTCCCTCCTCCGTGTCCTTGGTGGTGGCGGAGAAACTTCCTCTTTCCCCCCCTTCGAAGAATGTTTTTAACCACAAGGGAAGAAACCCCACTGAACTCTTCATCTCCTTTTTTTCATGCAGCAAGGATTCTGTGGAATAAAATTCCACCACAGGCCAAATTCTGAATTTCCTGGCATTGTGGGAAAAGCATTCCCCACGAACATCAGTTATCCTGTTCTACTAATACTAAGCAAAAGTGCTCGAAACAGATTCTGACCTGTGATCAACCATCACAGGGCAAGACCTACATGTGCAATCCTATACAGTGGTACCTCGGGTTACATACACTTCAGGTTACAGACTCCGCTAACCCAGAAATAGTACCTTGGGTTAAGAACTTTGCTTCAGGATGTGAACAGAAATCGTGCTCCGGCGGTGCAGCAGCAGCAGGAGGCCCCATTAGCTAAAGTGGTGCTTCAGGTTAAGAACACTTTCAGGTTAGGAACGGACCTCCGGAACGAATTAAGTACTTAACCCGAGGTAGATGTTTACTCCAAAGTAATGATGGTCAGATCTGTTCCAGTTCATCTCAGTCCCCGCCCCCCTTTTCCCCAACCTCAATTTCTGATTAATTCACGTGGATCCAAGAGCTTCTCTTGTTGTTCTGTGCCTTGTGAAAATCCGATCGTACCCACTGAATTGGATCTTATCAGGTACATGTGAAATCTGAAGAGATATTTTCCTTAACTGAGCTGGAGTTCAGCGAGAAATATCGGGTTTTTGCAAGGCACAGGAGCGGAACAAGGAGAAAAGCTGTCGGACCCAGGAGGATTAATTGGAACACAAAATGATCAAAATATGGGCCAAGTGAAAGTGAGCTCTAAGACCCCTGGGTATAGGACGGTATATAAATTCTGAAATCCAGCATTGTCTGAGGTCTGCAAGTGCGTCTTTCACCCGATTGAAGTGCAGAGTGTTTGAGGACTGGGACATTTGCAGGGAAACCAAAATGCTTCTTTACAAAGCTATTGTACTACAAACTTTACTGTATGCTTGTGAAACATGGACCACTTATAAAGGCCATCTCCAACTCATTGAAAGATTCTATCAATGGTGTCTCCGAAAATTTTTACACATCACTTGAGAAGACAGGCGAACTAATACCAGTGTCATGGAAGAAGCAAAGATCGCCCATGTCGAAGCAATGATTCTTCAACAACAACTTGGTTGGACTGGTCATGTTGTTCGGATGCCTGATTATCGTCTTCCAGAGCAACTACTCTAATCCGAACTTAAAAATGGAAAGCGCAATGCTGGTGGTCAACAAAAGAGGTTTAAATACTGTCTCAAGGCAAATCTTAAAAAATGTAGTATAAACACCGACAATTGGGAAACATTGGCCTGCGAGCGTTCCAATTGGAGAACAGCTTTTACCAAAGGTGTCCTGGGCTTTGAAGATGCTCGAACTCAGGACGCAAGGGAGAAATGTGCTAAGAGGAAGGCACGCTTGGCAAATCCACACCGTGATCAACTCCCGCCCGGAAACCAATGTCCCCACTGTGGAAGGACGTGTGGATCCAGAATTGGCCTACACAGTCACTTATGGACTCACTGTTAAAACTGTGTTTATGGAAGACAATCCTACTTGGCCACGAGTGATCGCCAAAGAAGAAGAAATTGGCGGGAAGGTAAACGGCGTTTCCTGGTTTGCTGCTCTGGTTTGCCAGAAGCGGCTTAGTCATGCCGGCCACATAACCCGGAAGCTGTCTGTGGACAAACGCTGGCTCCCTCAGCAAGTAAAGCGAGATGAGCACCACAATCCGCGACTGGACCTAACGGTCAGGGGTACCTTTACCTTTACTAGGCTAGTAATCTAGGCACACAAGAGGCAAACACTGCAAGGTTGGCCTTTTTATTGGTGGCCTTAGGGGGTTGGGAACCCAACACCGACTGAACTTCCTCCCCACTAGACCATGGGTTTTCCATAGAGTCATTGGCCTGCAAGCTCCATCTCCCGTTCCCAGTGGAGAAACAGCGTCCTAATGGCACACTTAACACTCCCCAGTTATTTGACCTGTCCCACTAATGCGTTTGGGAGGAAGGTTAATTAGCGGGGGAGAGCTCTGTCCTGAAGCTTTCCCCCTCCACCTTCCAACAGCCTTGCTCGGAAAAGGGAGGGTGGGTGGGTGGGAATCCAGGCCATATTAAAGGAAGCAAGCAATTAAGTTGCACAAATAGTGTGCCTGCCGGAGTGCAGCTGATGTCTATCATGTCAAAGAACAGCTAAACACAGAAGCAATGAAAAGATTGTTAACCACCGACCACCACGGAGGACCAGCTAGCAATAAAGATGAATAACTTCCTACTTGAAGATTAGAGATGAACCCCCTGGGAAAGCAAAAGAAAGGGGGTGGGTGGGTTAGATGCAACAGGCACCGCTGGAACAAAATAATTTGGAATTTGCTCCGTTGGAGGATCCCGGAAGGCATTCGCTCCCAGGGCTCCCTCCCCTCTCCCTGCAACACTAGGGAATTCACAAACACTTATCTCCACAGACGTTAATTAGCTTCCCCCCCATTTCGAAACAGCTGCAACTCCAAGCATCTTGCCCCTCCGTTTTTGGCTATCAACTCTCTTTCTCACACACCCAGTCAATGCACTTTGTCCTTGCCACGGCTTATACCAAAGGACTGATTCACCCAAATCTGCATGTGCTGCTGCTGCTGTTGTTGTTTAGTCGTTTAGTCATGTCCAACTCTTCGTGACCCCCTGGACCAGAGCACACCAGGCACTCCTGTCTTCCACTGCCTCCCACAGTTTGGTCAAACGCATGCTGGTAGCTTCAAGAACACTGTCCCACCATCTCGTCCTCTGTCATCCCCTTCTCCTTGTGCCCTCCATCTTTCCCAACCAACATCAGGGTCTTTTCCAGGTAGTCTTCTCTTCTCATGAGGAGTCTCGGCTTCACAATCCATCCTTCCAGTGAGCACTCAGGGCTGATTTCCTTCAGAATGGAGAGGTTTGATTTTCTTGCAGTCCATGGGACTCTCCAGAGTCTCCTCCAGCACCAGAATTCAAAAGCATCAATTCTTCGGCGATCATGAAGGAGTTTTGCTAACTTAATAGGAGTCATATACCACCGGCACATGTTATATTCTGGCTGGGGCGGGACGATATGGGATTGAGGGGGCAACTCCCATCTCTTGCGGGGGTGCAATTAGTGCCAGCACCGTCCGTTAAGAGTTTGGGTGTAATCTTTGATACCTCCCTCTCTATGGAGGCGCAGATTACAGCTATAACAAAGGCGGCATTTTTTCATCTCCGCCAAGCTAAGCAGTTGGCTCCTTACCTCTCTCGCCCTGACCTAGCCACTGTGATCCACGCGACGGTCATCTCCAGACTGGATTATTGTAACTCGCTCTACGTGGGGCTGCCCTTGAGACTGACCCAGAAACTCCAGCGGGTGCAGAATGCCGCGGC
Organism: Podarcis melisellensis; assembly: GCF_964234715.1. Lineage (NCBI taxonomy): Eukaryota > Metazoa > Chordata > Lepidosauria > Squamata > Lacertidae > Podarcis > Podarcis melisellensis. Next base: position 4,957,006 of record NC_138528.1, on the reverse strand, counting down.
GAGACTCCTTATGGGGTCTTCGCTGCGAGATCACATTCATCCGGTACTATACCAGCTGCACTGGCTCCCGGTGGAGTACAGGATCAGGTTTAAGGTGCTGGTTTTAACCTTTAAAGCCCTATACGGCCTAGGACCCTCGTACCTACGGGACCGCCTCTCCTGGTATGCCCCACAGAGAAACCTACGGTCTGCAAATAATAACACCCTCAAGGTCCCAGGCCTCAGAGAGGTTAGGCTGGCCTCAACTAGAGCCAGGGCCTTCTCGGCCGCGGCTCCAATCTGGTGGAACGCTCTGTCACAAGAGACTAGGGCTCTGCGGGACCTGACATCTTTCCGCAGGGCCTGCAAGACAGAGTTGTTCCACCAGGCCTTTGGTCAGGGCACAGCCTGACTCCCTCCTCTGGCAACCTGCACAGAATCTTGCTTAATCAGTTGCCATTAATTTGATTTCAATTGATTTTTATAATGAAATATTTTTAGAATGTGCAATTATCTGATTGTTTGATTGTTTTGATTGTTGTTAGCCGCCCTGAGCCCGGCTTCGGCTGGGGAGGGCGGGATACAAATAAAATTTATTATTATTATTATTTTCATGTAATTTTCTTTAAGGGAGCAACATGCCTTTAACAGCAGTTTTTAAAAGATGATAACGAATCTGTGACACACCATATATACTGCAAGAGGCGTTGGAGGCAATGAACCCGTCAAAAAGTCATTGATGACTTTTCACAGATATAATGGAAAAAACTGATTTTAATAAATGAATACAGAATATGTGTCACTTATGAGAAGCGCTGAAGCCGCAAAGAGATAGAGGGAAGTCAACTAATATAGCAGGGATTCAAACTAGTTTTCCGGAACAGAAAGAAAGTGACTGTAAAGAAAGAAAGAAAAGAAGGATTACAAACGTAATTTCTTTCTGAGAACCTGGCGTATAGAATATTCAAATTATTGTTTGTATCCTTTGAAAAATGTTGTGTACTTGACTACAGTCATACCTTTGCGTTTTTTGGGGTTGCGGACCGCCGAAACCTGGAAGTACCGGAACGGGTTACTTCCGGGTTTTGGTGGTTGTGCATGCGCAGAAGCGCTAAATTGTGCTTTGTGCATGTGCAGAAGCACCGAATTGCAACCCGCAAGTGCACAGACGCACTGCTGAGGGTTGCGAATGCTGTGGGTTGCGAACATGCATCCCACATGGATCACGTTCGCAACCCGAGCGTCCACTGTAATTCTATTATTATTATTATTATTATTATTATTATTATTATTATTAATCCTTTTTCCTTTCCTTGTTATATTTTTACTTTTTTGTATTTTTTCTTATTATTTTAGAATATTTGGATGTAATGTTTAATTCATGCTTTCTCTGTCATTTTATAAAATGCAATAAAGAAAATACAGTGGTACCTCGGGTTATGTACTTAATTCGTTCCGGAGGTCCGTACTTAACCTGAAACTGTTCTTAACCTGAAGCACCACTTTAGCTAATGGGGCTCCTGCTGCCGCTGCGCCGTCGGAGCACGATTTCTGTTCTCAACCTGAAGCAAAGTTCTTAACCTGAAGCACTATTTCTGGGTTGGCGGAGTCTGTAACCTGAAGTGTATGTAACCTGAAGTGTATGTAACCTGAGGTACCACTGTAATAATAATAATAATAATAATAATAATAATAATAATAATAATAATGTCACTGATTACCAACACGCAACACACACATAGCCCCCAGGGAGGGCTCTGAAGATGGTGACATAGATCCCGGATCCTGGTGGTGGGACACAGACCGCAGAAGGGATGAGCTGGAAATTGCTAGAAGCATGTGGCTTGAGCGATCAAGAGGAGTCAGGAGATGGAGGCCCCTCCAGGACAGGGTTAGAGGCCATTGGCAGCCTTATCCTCCAACAATCTGTCCAGTCTTCTTTTAAAGACATCCAAGTGGGTGGTCATCGTTGCCTCAAATCCCACATTTTAACTACGTGTTGTGTAAGGAAGACCTTCTTTTCCCCTGTCCTGTATCTACCAACCTTCAGCTTCCTCAGATGACCATGAGGAGTTCTAGTGAAGGTCCTGAGGTGTAAGGGCCTGGAGGCGGCTGGAGGATGGATGGTGGCTAACAGATTGGGGTTGAATCCTGACAAAGGCAGAAGTACTGCTTTTGGGGGACAGAGGGCAGACAGGTGTGGAGGACTCCCTGGTCTTGAATGGGGTAACTGTGCCCCTGAAGGTCCAGGTGCGCAGCCTGGGAGTCATTTTGGACTCACAGCTGTCCATGGAGGTACAGGTCAATTCTGTGTCCAGGGCAGCTGTCTACTAGCTCCATCTGGTGCGCAGGCTGAAACCCTCTCTGCCTGCGGACTGTCTTGCCAGAGTGGTGCATGCTCTAGCTATCTCCTGCTTGGACTACTGCAATGTGCTCTCAGTGGGGCTACCTTTGAAGGTGACCAAGAAACTACAACAAATCCAGAATGCGGCAGCTGGACGGGTGACTGGGAGAGGCCGCCGAGACCACATAACACTGGTCTTGAAAGACCTTCATTGGCTCCCAGTACGTTTCTGAGCACAATTCAAAGTGTTGCTGCTGACCTTGAAAGCCCTAAATGGCTTTGGCCCAGTATACCTGAAGGAGCATCTCCATCCACATTGTTCAGCGCGGACACTAAGGTCCAGCTCCGAGGATCTTCTGGTGGTTCCCTCATTGCGAGAAGTGAGGTTACAGGGAACCAGGCAGAGGGCCTTCTCGGTGGTGGCACCCACCCTGTGGAACGCCCTCCCATCAGATGTCAAAGAGATAAACAACTATCTGACATTTAGACGACATCTGAAGGCAGCCCTGTTTAGGGAAGTTTTTAATGTTTGATGTATTTATCGTGTTTTTAATATTCTATTGGGAGCTGCCCAGAGTGGCTTTGGAACCCAGAGATGAGCGGGGTATAAATAATTTTTTTTATTATTATTATTATTATTATTATTATTATTATTATTATTATTGCCGTTACAATTAGCAGACAGTTTCATATATTGCCTATCAGTGAATGCTTCTATTTTTCTCTCAAGGGGAGGTTGAACTATGTCAGTCTGAGGGAGTTTTTAACTCTTTCAAACACTGTAAATCTGCAAAGCCTTGTAATCTGAACCCAAACGTGCCCCATCTTAAATTACTTTCCAGTTTGTCTGGCTGGATATCGCCTAGCTGCTCTTCCCTCCCCCAGCCCCATTTTTGTTTTTCTGGCATTGCCTGATCTCTCCGAGATGAATCATGCCAAGGAAATGAAACTCCTAATTGCTCCGTGTAAACTAAACACCACGTCTTGACTTCATTACCACAGAAGATAATCAAAGGGCGAGAGATCAGCAGCATCTCAGAATCATGGGATTCCCTTTTTTTTGTTTACCGTATGCCAGCATCTGAGAGTGTGCAGAGGAATCAGGGGGATTCTTTTATCTGCCGAGTGTCTTTTCCAACAACTTGCTTTGTCTGGCTTCACCTCGAGTGGTGCTGGTGTTTTCCCCTAGTGACCAAGAAGTGGAGCAAAAACAGGGAAATTCTCTTCTGCAGCAAGTTTGAGCATAAGCCTAATGCTCTCATATCTCACGGTGGGTGAGTAGGTCTCGTGATAGTCTTCTCCTGGTACAGTGGTGCCCCGCAAGACGAACGCCTCGCAAGACGGAAAACCCGCTAGACGAAAGGGTTTTCCGTTTAGGAGGCGCTTCGCAAAACGAATTTCCCTATGGGGTTTTTTCGCAAGACGAAAAAAATATTGCGAGTTCCGGCAGGGGTTTTTTTTGCCTTTCCCCCCCTTTTCCTAAGCCGCTAAGCTGCTTAACAGCTGATCCGCTGATAAGCCGCTTAACAGCTGATCGCTAAAAGCCGCTAGACCGCTATAGCGCTAATCCGCTAAGCTGTCAATGGGCTTGCTTCGCAAGACGAAAAAAACGCTAGACGAAGAGAATCGCGGAACGGATTCTTTTCGTCTTGCAAGGCACCACTGTACCTGTGAAAAAACAGGTACCAGGAGAAGACACCAGTACCTGTTTCTTCCACCAGTACCTGGACACGCTGCCCAGTGGTGTTCACAGAAAGGGGGAGGATGTTAGTTTCTGTTCTTATCACTGTGCAGCTGCGTGGAGTCACAGGACTCTGTTTACATTCCATACTATTGGAGTCTCCCGGGAAAGGGAGACGGGATGTGACGTTAGTGGTTTCCTGTTTCCTTTGTTCCTTTGTTCAGTTGCTCTCTGCTTTCATAGAGAGAGTATGTCTTTTCTGTTCTGTGTAATTTAGAAATAAAACTCTTTAAAATGTAGCTCAGACCTCTCATCCTTCCCTCTGCGAGGAACCCTGCTGGATAGAATGTGCCTGGAGCCTTATCAAAGGCTCAGGTCATTAAACACGTCGGAGGCGATTTCAAAGGCTCGGTAGAACGGAGCTCCTGACACCTCGTACCTACGGGACCGCTTCTCTCGGTATGCCCTGTGGAGGAGCTTAAGGTCCATAAATAATAACACCCCATAGGTCCCGGGCCCTAGGGAAGTCAGATTAGCCTCAAACAGAGCCAGGGCCTTTTCAGCACTGGCCCCGGCTTGGTGGAACGCTCTGTCTCATGAGACCAGGGCCCTGCAGGATCTGATTTCTTTCCACAGGGCCTGCAAGACGGAGTTGTTCCACCTGGCCTATGGCTTGGAATCAATTTGATTCTCTCCCCCTCTTTCTTTTTTCCTTTCTCCTTCTGTGATGGAACTCCTATTTGGGGACTTCCCTGGCTTTTTTTCTGGCCCACGTAGGACCAGTCTGGATACTTAGCCTTGGTGAAGACCTGATGTTTTCATCCCCAAAAAGTTTTTGATTTGAGTTTCCATTGAAATGAGGCTGCATTTGAATGTTCTAATGTTGTATTTTAATCTTGTTTTTAAGTTGTATTTCAATCAATTTGTTTTTATATTGGTTGTTAGCCGCCCTGAGCCCAGTCTTGGCTGGGGTATAAATATTATTATTATTATTATTATTATTATTATTATTATTATTATTATTATTATTATAGGACCTCCCCAAGGGCCATTTAGTTCAACCTCCCCTGCAGTGTAGGAATCACAACTAAAGAATCCCCGGCTGGTGACCATCCAACCTCTGCTTAAAAACCACCAAGGACCTTTGTTAAGAAACCAGAAGCTTTTCTTTTAGGGATCACAGGAAAAGAAATAAGAAGAAAAGACTGTAAACTTTTCCAGGACGCAGTTACAGCAGCAAGAATTTTAATGGCCCAAAAATGGAAACAAGAGGAAATACCGACCATCCAAGAATGGAGAATGAAACTAACGGACTACTCAGAACTTGATAAACTGACCGGGAAAATAAGATATACTCGAAACCAAAAGTTCATCGAAGATTGGGGGAAATTTGTAGAATATCTGAAAAATATATGTGAGGTACAAACAACGCTAGTGGGGTTTCAAGAAGCACTGTAAAACTCTAAGAGGTATTGTTTAAAGGAAATAGAAAAAAGGAGGAAGATAAATGGCAATATAATGAAAGAAATGTGTATTGAATGGTAAAAATGGATGATTACCAGAGAAGCCGAAGGAAGACCAAAATCTGAATTTTGTTAAAATCAGATAAAATGTGTATGAGTGTGATATATTGAAAATTAATAAAAATTATATTTTAAAAAATAAAAACCACCCTTGGAAGGAGAGCCGACCACCTTCTGTTTGTCTTTCGAACAGCTCTTACCATCAGAAAGTTCATCCTAATGTTTAGCTAGAATCTCCTCTCTTGTCATTTTCATCCGTTGGTTTAGATGCTCTGCGCTGGAGCAGCAGAAAACAAACTCGCTCCATCTTCCATGTGATGGTCCTTCAGATATTTGAAGATGGATCTCATGTCACCTCTAACTCTTTGGTTGCTGTCACTGCTGCTGTTATTTCAGTTTACCGTCTGCCTTTTATCATAAGGTCCCAGGGTAGGTGACAACAACACGAAAGGGGTCTTTAAAAAACCCTAATCTTGGTATCACCGAAGAATTGATGCTTTTGAATCACGGTGCTGGAGGAGACTCTTGAGAGTCCCATGGACTGCAAGAAGATCAAATCTATCCATTCTGAAGGAAATCAGCCCTGAGTGCTCGCTGGAAGGACAGATCCTGAAGCTGAGACTCCAAGACTTCGGGCCACCTCATGGGAAGAGAAGACTCCCTGGAAAAGACCCTGATGTTGGAAAAGATGGAGGGCGCAAGGAGAAGGGGACAACAGAGGACGAGATGGTGGGACAGTGTTCTCGAAGCTACGAACATGAGTTTGACCAAACTGCGGGAGGCAGTGGAAGACAGGAGTGCCTGGCGTGCTCTGGTCCAGGGGGTCACGAAGAGTCCCATGGACTGCAAGACTCTCAAGACTCTTGAGAGCCCCATGGACTGCAAGAAGATCAAACCTCTCCATTCTGAAGGAAATCAGCCCTGAGTGCTCCCTGGAAGGTCAGATCCTGAAGCTGAGACTCCAATACTTTGGCCACCTCATGAGAAGATGGTGGGACAGTGTTCTCGAAGCTACCCGCATGAGTTTGACCAAACTGCGGAAGGCAGTGGAAGACAGGAGTGCCTGGCGTGCTCTGGTCCATGGGGTCATGAAGAGTCGGACACAACTAAACGACTAAACAACAACAACAATCTTGGTATACGTCAGAGCAGCCTTCAGCAATCTGGTATCTTCTAGATGTTGTTGGACTACAACTCCCATCATCCCCAGCCAGTGCTCATTGGAGCTGGTGGGAGTTGTAGTCCAACAACAACTGGAGGACACCAGGTTGCTGAAGGTTATTTCAGACAGATGTCCACCTGTGTGATCCTTCTGTCTTGGTATCAGAACCTGGAGTCCAGAAGATATGGCATGTCCATCCTCCCTTTGGCCAATGGACATTGCAGGTGAAGCTCTGTAGCCAGGCCAGTGGTCCAAGTGTCCTTCAGAGATGCCCACCTGCCAGGGCAGGTGATCACCATGGCAGAAGACCACCTACAAATACCCCATCAAACTTTTAGGAGGCCATCATGGGAGTCATTTTTACAAATAGCCTTCCAACGAAACAGACATCATTTTACTGTATATCAGCGGCGATCTGCACTCATAGCAGATTATAAGAAATAAATATCTTTCGCCTTGAGATTTACGGTATTCTTTCTGCAGCTGGGAAGGGAGCCTGGAAGCTCTTCAAAAGTGCCTGTCAGATGACATGGTAATAATCTTGAACTAGGCTAGTCGCTCCCACCCTCAAGGGATGCAGTCAATAGTTTTGTTTTTTGCATGTTGAGGGCTTTCCTGCCTGTCTCTCTGGGCCGACTCTCTATCAACTCCAAAGCCAACACATTCCTTGTCTCACTTGCTCTCAGGCTTCCCATGGACCCTACTACTATCAGGTCCTGACCCTTAGCATAGAAATCACTATCTATGATATAGTTGATGCTAGACTGCAGTGCCATCTGGTGGAGGAAACAGTCCTCCTTGTTCTCTTCTGGGTCAAGGAAACAACAGGACGAAGGGGCACTCGCATGCAAGGTTCAGTTTGCAGTGCTGCTAAGAGATGTTATGGAGACCAGAGTCCCATGCATGCAGTTTGGTGCAGTAGCATACAAAAGGGAGCGGGGTCCCATTGGAGAACTGGCATGCGACTCTTTCCATATGAACCTACCTGGACCCTGAGATCATCTTCTGAGGCCCTCCTTCGTGTGCCCCCTTCTCGAGAGGTCAGGAGGGTGGCAACACAAGAAAGGGGCCTTCTCTGCAGTGGCCCCCCATCTGTAGGATCTTCTTCTCCTTCCTTCTTTGGTGATCACTTGTAAGATTGTCTTCCATAAACACGGTTTTAAAAATGAGTCCATAAGTGATTGTAGAGGCCAATTCTGGATCCACACATCCTTCCACACTGGGGACATAGGTTTCCAGGTGTGAATTTGCCAAGTGTGCCTTCATCTTAGCACGTTTCTCCCGTGCGTCCTGAGTTCGAGTGTCTTCAAAGCCCATGACACCTTTGGTAAAAGCTGTTCTCCAACTGGAGCACTCACAGGCCAGTGTTTCCCAATTGTTGGTGTTTATACTACATTTTTAAAGATTTGCTTTGAGACATTCTTTGAACCTCTTTTGTTGACCACCAGCTTTATGCTTTCCATTTTTAAGAATGAAATAGAGTACCGGTAGTTGCTTCGGAAGACGATGATCAGGGAAGTTTACCTGGCACCTTCATTATACACCTTTAGGCACCAGGCAAAAGGTGCCTAAAGGGTCCCTTTACCTATTAAATAAAAAAAAATCCTTCCAGTAGCACCTTAGAGACCAACTAAGTTTGTTATTGGTATGAGTATTCGTGTGCATGCAGACTTCTTCAGATACCTATTTATTAAATTTGAATACTACTCTTTATGTGAAGATCATGGGGCGGTTGACATCATAAAAAGACAAAACGAAAACACAAAATACATGATCAAAGCAAGAACGAAACAAAAAACCTTCCTCTTGTTCCACCCACTTTTAACTGTGCAAACCTGACGTTGCAGTGTGCGTTTGACTTCACACAAACACACATGCACAGCCTGGAGTTGACTCTGCAACGCTAACATTTGCCCAGAACGACGCAACCAGCCTTGATGTGTTTCAAAAAAAGAAGAAGGGTCTAAAGAGTTTTGCACCCCTCAGCTCTGAGGAGGAGGAGGGCAGGCAAGGGCAGAAGACATACAGGAGAGAAGGATATATTTTCTTCCCCTCCATCAAACTGAAGTGGAGAGGAAACAGATCCCTGGAGCGTGGACTGGTGCAATTTCTGAAAGAGCGGCTGGCTGCTGGGCGAGCCTCAGAGCTGGGCTCATTAGCGAGAACTCTGAACTCTGTTTGACCACAGTGTTGGCTGCGCTTTCGGAAGGTGCTGGATGGAGCAGGGAGGGAGCGGGGTGGCGGGTGGAGGCAGCCGAAGAGGAGAAAAGGATATTAAATGCACGGGATTAAGATAACAAACAAAGCAAGCCATTTCATTATTTTCTTCTTTTTTCCGAGCCTCTTTCCAAAACTATGGACCTAAGGGATCTGGGGCGAAACTCTGCTTGCAATGCTCAGGTTCCTTTCTAGGCCTGTATGTAGGGTGGCCGGGTGGCCTGCCTTAGAGAAGGCAGTGCTCTGACTGGAGGGCTGTCGTGGGGCAGAGGACTGCCAGTGGCTGCTAGCCCATAGCTGTCCACTTACAGATTTGAAAATAAGGGACCAGCAGCCTCGAAAATAAGGGATCAGCAGCCAGAATAAGGGATTTTGGCTTAGTTTATAAATTAATCTGGCACTGATGGAGCCAGGCTGCTTTGGCTGCCACTGACTGTGTTTTGCAGGGCGTTGGACTAGATGATCCTAAGGTTCTACAACTCCGACCAAAGAAGAGTGGCAGACAAAACTGATGAACGATGTCGAGACGGCAAAGCTTACAGGCATGCTCTGGTCCATGGGGTCACGAAGAGTCAGACATGACTAAATGACTAAACAACAACCACCTGCTGAGCACCTGACATTCCTTGTGATGTCCTTCTTGGGCAGGTGTGTGTGGCTGGAAGTGGGGAATTGGCCTTGTGGATCAAGCATGGAGAGGAGATCATTATGATACTGGTTTTTTCAAAAATACCACACAACCTGTGCCTTCAGAGTTCAAAGCAACAGGCTGAAACCACAAGGATTTTGGATTAAACATAGGGACGAATTCTTGATCTTACCACGTCGCAAAAATAGAGCAACCTGCTTTGGAAGATGGTGGATTTTCCTCCATTAGAGGTTTCTCTAAAATATATATTCATTTTTCAAAAAGCAAACATAACCACCCCTAAATAAAATTAATTGGTAAAAATAAAATAAACATCATTTGGGAAGACAGGTGAACTAATATCAGGGTACTGGAAGAAGCAAAGATCACCAGTGTTGAAGCAATGATTCTTCAACATCAACTTCGTTGAACTGGTCTCCTTGTGCGGATGCCTGATGATCGTCTTCCAAAGAAACTACTCTATTCCAAACTTAAAAAGGGAAAGCGTAATGCTGGTGGTCAACAAAAGAGATTGAAAGACTCTCTCAAGGCAAATATTGGGTAACACTGACAACTGGGTAACACTGGCCTGCGAGCGCTCCAGTTGGAAAACAGCCTTTGCCAAAGGTGTCATGGGCTTTGAAGACGCTCGAACTCAGGACGCAAGGTAAAAACAAGCTAAGATGAAGGCACACTTGGCAAATTCACACTGTGATCAACTCCCACCTGGAAACCTATGTCCCCAGTGTGGAAGGATGTGTGGATCCAGAATTGGCCTCCACAGTCACTTATGGACTCATTGTTAAAACTGTGTTTATGGAAGACAATCTTACTCGGCTACAAGTGATCGCCAAAGAAGAAAGAAAAAGTATTTTAATAATTGTTCTGCACTGCTTTTAAAGTTTGCAAAGTTCCTGTTATGTGGCTATACACTCCTCCCTGATGTTTTGCAAGAGCGTGGTATACTGTATGGAACCCACCTGAAAATAGCACCCTAGGAGTCTGGTCAGATTCTGACCCAAGGGTCATGCAACAAACCACTTGAAGCATAAACTTCCCTTGCCATTTTGCGCTCAGAGATTTCTTCGAAACATCATCCGTCTCGTGGCAAACGCATCCAGCAGAAAACACCGCCTCCCTCTCTCTCTCTGTTGGGCCTGTACGATTTGGCACGGAGCGTTCTTTCCACTTGCTGGTTTATTTTGCATGGAAATCGGCTTTTGATCCCATCTCTGGCTAATGTCTTTCGCCGTCAATTATAGGCAAAGGTTAGCCTGGTCATCTGAGCGGAGGCAGGGCTGGGAGAGTTTATCTAGTGATCAGGGATGCCTTGTTGGTGTTCATCCCTTGTAAACAATAAGAAATGTCAGCATTCCTGGTTGCCGTCACCGTTGACAGTATAAAGAGCAGAAAGCCAGGCATTATTTCCTTGGTGGTGGGAGAAGTGAGGCAGGAGGTCTGGCGATGAAGGTCTTTTGCGGATATCTGAGTACCTTGGGAAAAACAGAGGCGCTTCGACGTCTCACTCAGCGGCCTAATGAAAACTAGACAAATTGTCTTGCGTTTAATATATAGTTCCCACCGATTCCGCTGGCCCTTTGTTCAGAACAATTCCGGTCTGTATTGGAAAGAGACAGTTAAATATAAAGAAATCATTTCACATCGGCGGGGGAGAGACGCAATCGGAAAGGGGGAACGGGGCTTGTGAATGAAGACAGGAGGACAGGATCGGAAGCTTCCTGTAACCCAACCAACCCATTCCTTCATGGGGCTTGTCACAAACGCCGAAAGGGAGGAGAGGAAGAACTTAATCAGGAGCCTGACCAAGTAAACTCGGGCAACTGCAGGGTTGGACCCAGGGCCAGATTTAGGTTTGATGAGGCCCTAAGCAACTGAAGGTCATGGGGCCCTTTATATGTCCAGCTGTCCTTTGTCAACAACAAATTGTCAATGTTTTTTTGTGTTGAATATATGCTATATGGTAACTGATGGACCTAATAGGTATCTCAAGCCATGCAGAATGTCGGCACCCTATATATAAAGGTAAAGGTAAAGGGACCCCTGACCATTAGGTCCAGTCGTGACCGACTCTGGGGTTGCGGCGCTCTTCTCGCTTTACTGGCCGAGGGAGCCAGCGTACAGTTTCCGAGTCATGTGGCCAGCATGACTAAGCCGCTTCTGGCGAACCAGAGCAGCGCACGGAAATGCCGTTTACCTTCCCGTTGGAGCAGTACCTATTTATCTACTTGCACTTGATGTGTTTTCGAACTGCTAGGTTCGAACTGCTAGCTCACCCTGTTGCGGGGATTCGAACCGCCGACCTTCTGATCAGCAAGTCCTAGGCTCTGTGCTTTAACCCACAGAAGAGCAAGCCAGTGATATTTGAGGGAGCAGGCTAGCAGGCGGGGCCCATGACTTACATCATAGGAGCCTACACAACACAAAACACTGTTGATGTATGTAGGTTTTATTTGATTTTTTTATCTTATATTTTGGAAATGTACATCCAGGTTTTTTTTCCCTTTAATTTTTTTGGGGGCCCTCAAGAAATTGGGGCCCCGAGCGATAGCTTGTTTAGCTTATACGTAAATCCAGCACTGGTTGGAAGGCACCCATGGAGTCATTTAGTCCAACCCCCTGCAATGCAGGAATCACAACTCAAGCCCATAGAAATGCTAAGAGAGAAAACCTGCAGCTGCATCTCAGTTACCATGTAGCTGTTTCCACGCTCATCTCAATGGGCTGCAGCTGAAAGCCACAATGCAACCTCTTCCATACTAATGGAATAATACTGGTGACCTTGTCTCTTCACTGCACCTCCAGGTATATCTGACTACACATCAAGAAGAACTTTCTGAGGATTAAGGCTTTCTGGGAGATGATCTATAATGAAATGAAAAAGGTATTTAAATATACCTTCCTGAAGAAACCAGAGGTCTTTCTCCTGGGCATGGTCGGCCAATCGGTGTTAAAGAAGGATAGAATCTTTTTTATGTATGCAACAACAGCAGCAAGAATACTCATCGCAAAGTATTGGAAGACACAAGATCTACCCACCCGGGAAGAATGGCAGATGAAGGTGATGGATTGCATGGAACTGGCGGAAATGACTGGCAGAATCCGAGACCAGGGAGAAGAGTCGGTAGAAGAAGACTGGAAGAAATTTAAAGACTATCTACAGAAACATTGTAAAATTAAGGAATGTTAGAAGGATGCTGGAATGAAGTTATGTGGTTTTAGCAGTAATGTTACAACAGGTCAGAATGTAAAGTTACAATATATTAAGATAAATTAGTAAGATTAAAAACAAGGATGGAAAGGATTTGCTGAAATAACCATTTGAACTAGAATACAAAAAAGGGAGGTGTGAGGAGGTCAAGGAAACAAGTAAATGAAAGACAAGACATGGAAAGATGGATTTGTTTTTAATTGTTTTTATTCTTTTTCTGTATTTTGTATTTTCTGTTTTTCTTTTTCTTTTACTTTTGTGATCTTTTGAAACTTCAATAAATATTATTATTATTATTTTAAAAAAGAAGAACTTTCTGAGGGCAAGAGCTGTTGAATAGTGGGATGGACTGCATTGGAAGGTGATGGACTCAGGGCCGTCTTAAGCCGTGGTGCAAAGATCCCTCTGGTGGCGACTCCCCCCGTCTCCCAGAGCTGCCGACATTTTTTAGGGAAGACGGCGCTGCCGGCGACATGCCCAGCTTTGTGGGGCTGGAGGAGGCGGGCAGCGGCTGGAGGGCAGCTCCTCAGGCGGGGGAAGAGGTGGAGGCTGGCCGCGGTGGCTCCTGGCTCAGCTGGCCGCTTCGTGCCACCATGGCCACAGCAGGCGGAGGCTCTGAGCGCGGTGCTACTTTGGCGTGGCATGGCGGAGGCGGGCGGGGGTGGTGAGCTGATGCCAGGAGGTGCTGCGTCCAGCCTCCGCCTCTTCCCTGGCGCCCTCCAGAACATGGCACCCTGGCGCCCTGCACCACTAATCTCTATTGGTAAGACGGCCCTGGATGGACTCTCCTTCCTTGGAAGTTTTTAAGCAGAGGTTGGATGGACACCTGTCTTGGATGCTTTAGCTGAAATTCCTGCAGGGGGTTGGAGCAGGGGACCCCGAGGTGCCTTCAATCCCAACAATTCTATGATTCTGTGAAATCAGACCTCACCTGGAGTACTGTGTCCAGTTCTGGGCACCACAGTTCAAGAAGGACACTGACAAACTGGAACGTGTCCAGAGGAGGGCAACCAAAATGGTCAAAGGCCTGGAAACGATGCCTTATGAGGAACGGCTAAGGGAGCTGGGCATGTTTAGCCTGGAGAAGAGGAGGTTAAGGGGTGATATGATAGCCATGTCCAAATATATCAAAGGATGTCACATAGAGGAGGGAGAAAGGTTGTTTTCTGCTGCTCCAGAGAAGCGGACACGGAGCAATGGATCCAAACTACAAGAAAGAAGATTCCACCTAAACATTAGGAAGAACTTCCTGACAGTAAGAGCTGTTTGACAGTGGAATTTGCTGCCAAGGAGTGTGGTGGAGTCTCCTTCTTTGGAGGTCTTTAAGCAGAGGCTTGACAACCATATGTCAGGAGTGCTCTGGTGGTGTTTCCTGCTTGGCAGGGGGTTGGACTCGATGGCCCTTGTGGTCTCTTCCAACTCTATGATTCTATGATTCTATGAAATGTGGGATTGCACCCAAATCCAGACCCAGAAAAACTGGAAGCTGTCTTAGATCATTGGTCCACCCAATGTTAAATGTTGACACAGCCTGGAAGCAATTCCCTGGGGTTCAAGCCAAGGATTTTTCCCAGCCCAAGCAGATAATAATAATAATAATAATAATAATAATAATAATAATATTTGTACCCTGCCCACCTGGCTGGGTTTCCCCAGCCACTCTGGGTGGCTCCCAACAGAGGACCTAACATAGAATAAAACTTCAAACATTAAAAACTTCCCTACGCAGGGCTGCTTTCAGATGTCTTCTAAAAGTCAGGTCGTTTTCTATTTCCTTGACATCTGGTGGGAGGGCGTTCCACAGGGCAGGTGCCACTACCAAGAAGGCCCTCTGCCTGGTTCCCTGTAAAAAAGAACAAAAAAGAAAAATTGGAAGAAGAAGAAAAATTGGAAGAACCTCTTCCAAATTTATTCCACAAATATCTCAATAATAAAATTTCATTGATTGACTTCCATCGTTTACACTGCACTTCCTATATACATTTTAAGCAAAATTGTGTGTGTGATTCTGTATTTTCCCCATACCCTCTCATACAAATATGTTTAGAACAGATTTATGAAAGATTTAGAAAATTTATTGATTAGAATATTCGAAGCCGTTCTTAAACCAAGGTGTGCTTTCCCCAATGAGGCCTCCTGCCGCTGGTGCCCTTCCACCGTTCGGATTCCGTTCTCGGACCGAGGTAAAGTTCTCAAACCGGGACACTTATTTCTTGTTTTGCGGAGTTTGTAAACTGAATCGTTCTTAAACTGGACTGTTCTTAAACCGAGGCACCACTGAATTTTTAAGCAACAGCAACAAAAGAGGCTTTTTCTTGCCTGCCACGGAAGCCGATCGATAAAATGCAAGACTGTTTATTACAGTGTTCAAAGTCTGTGATTAAGGACACCAAAAGGCTTCAGCTAGGAAGGGATTTAGCCTGTAATTTCCCTGCAGCCCAAGTCTGTACATCCATATGAGCCATTGTGGAGAGGGGGGGGGCTCTCTCATTCAGCATCCATCATCAGCTTGTAATTATTGCCATTTCCAGAGCTTCGCCAGACGGGTCTCCTTTAGAAGGAAGCCTGCTGCCTGTTTATGAGCGAGAGGAAAAGCAAGAGGAAGCTGTAATATTACTCTGCGCCGCAGTCTGTCTAGTTCGGTGATTTTTCTCTCCCACCTTTGTGAGCCAGGACAATTCTAGCCCCCACCCTTGAAACCAAAAACAAAACAAAACAAACGCCCTACACCTTTCTCAGCTTCTACCTATTTCTTGGCACCCGTTCATGGATCACTGCCTTGCCATGGCGAAGGGGCTTCAATAACTCAGAGAAGCTATGAACTATGCTGAGCAGGGCACCCAAGATGGACAGGTCATAGTGGAGAGTTTAGACCAAATGAGACATCACCTAGCCAGCAAAGGTCCGTATAGTTAAAGCTATGGTTTTCCCAGTAGTGATGTATGGAAGTGAGAGCTGGACCATAAAGAAGGCTGATCACCGAAGAATTGATGCTTTTGAATTATGGTGCTGGAGGAGACTCTGGAGAGTCCCATGGACTGCAAGAAGATCAAACCTCTCCATTCTGAAGGAAATCAGCCCTGAGTGCTCACTGGAAGGACAGATCCTGAAGCTGAGGCTCCAGGACTTTGGCCACCTCATGAGAAGAGAAGACTCCCTGGAAAAGGTCCTGATGTTGGGAAAGATGGAGGGCACAAGAAGAAGGGGATGATGGACGACAAGATGGTTGGACCGTGTTCTTGAAGCTACTAAAAATAAGTTTGACCAAACTGGGGGAGGCAGTGGAAGACAGGAGTGCCTGGCGTGCTCTGGTCCAGGGGGTCACGAAGAGTTGGACATGACTAAACGACTAAGCAACAACAATAACGATTTCTTGGCATCTATTGGGACTGAAGACAGCAATTTAGAGCAGGGCAGACAAAAGAAAATACTTATTTGCACAGGCCTCTGTTGTTTGTTTGTTTTAATTTATTACCCTCCGCCCTAAGATCCCAAGACGGGGTTACAACAATGTAAAATACAACATTGCAAACGTTTTTTAAAAAAGAAAAAAGAAAACCCTTACGATTGCAAACAATATGATCGCAAAAGCAATGACATCTCATAGAAAGTTGCAAAAGATCATAAGATTTCATATATTTAGGTTTCCAATCTTACTGCGTTAGAAATCTCCAAGGCCGTTTTCCAAAAAGAGATAACTTTCCCCCATCATGAGATGCATCCAATCAGAGGCTCTATCATACCGTTTTAAAGTCCCAACTATTGGCCCAAAGAGGGCTCTCAATATTATTATTATTATTATTATTATTATTATTATTATTATTATTATTATTATTGAATTTGTATACCGCCCTAAACTTGCAGGTCTCAGGGCGGTTCACAACATAAAATCACATTATAACAACACAAAATTATTATTAATAATAATAATAATAATACCAGATGTTAGGAATTGCAGAAGGGCAGATGCCCCCGGGTCCAGCTTGAGGCTTCTGATCAGCAGGGTGTAATCTTCGGCACCTCCCTTTCCCTTGAGGCGCAGGTTGCAGCTATAACAAAGGCGGCATTTTTTCATCTCCGCCAAGCTAAGCAGTTGGCTCCTTACCTCTCTCGCCCTGACCTAGCCACTGTGATCCATGCGACGGTCACCTCCAGACTGGATTATTGTAACTCGCTCTACGTGGGGCTGCCCTTGAGACTGACCCAGAAACTCCAGTGGGTGCAGAATGCCGCGGCGAGACTCTTTACGGGGTCTTCGCTGCGAGATCACATTCACCCGGTGCTATACCAACTGCACTGGCTCCCGGTGGGGTACAGGATCAGGTTCAAGGTACTGGTTTTAACCTTTAAAGCCCTATACTGCCTAGGACCCTCGTACCTACGGGACCGCCTCTCCTGGTATGTCCCACGGAGGACCTTGCGGTCTTCAAACAAAAACATCTTGGAGGTCCCAGGCCACAGGGTCGTTAGGCTGGCCTCAACCAGGTCCAGGGCCTTTTCTGTCGTGGCCCCGATCTGGTGGAATGCTCTGTCACAAGAGACCAGGGCCCTGCGGGACTTGACATCTTTCCGCAGGGCCTGCAAGACAGAGCTATTCCACCAGGCCTTTGGTCAGGGCACAGTCTGACCCCTCCTTTGGCAATCCTCACAGAACTCTAGCCCAAGGGTTGCCATTAATTTGATTTTGAATTGATTTTAGAAAGTTGTTTTAACTATTTAGCGCATAGTTAAAGTGTGGGGGGAAATACCATTGTTGGAATAATTTGTTATGTGAAAATAGTTAATAAATTTTTTAAAATTAAAAAATTAAAAAAATTAAAAAATAAAATAAAATAAAATAAGAGAAGATTGGACAAATTCATGGAGGTAGATAAGGCTTTCAGGGGCTAATAATAAGAATGGCCCTGCTACGTCTCTGCAATCGGAGGCAGGTATGCTTCTCAATACCCGTTTTTGCAAACCGCCGGAGGAGAGAAGGCTTTTGCGGTTGGATCCTGCTTGCATGCGTCCCTTTGGGGCATCTGGTCAGACACTGTGAGAAGGGGCTGGGGGACAGCTGTTGGGCTGCTGTTATGTACTGAGCTGAATAGGATCCAAAATGCAGCAGTCTGATTAGTCCTAGAACAATTGGATCCAGAATGCAGCAGTCTGATTGGTCCTAGAACAATAGGATCCAGAATGCTGCAGTCTGATTGGTCCACAGGAGCCACCCAATCCAGCTCCAGGTGGAAGTGAATCCGCAACCTGATTGGCTTACAGGAGAATCCTGGAATTAGCCAATCACATGGGGCCCATTGTGTAAATAATGTATATAAAGCAGATATTTTGGGGGAACTGGCATTCCTCACTACTGTGAGCTGAATAAGGTAAAGGTAAAGGGACCCCTGACCATTAGGTCCAGTCGCGGACGACTCTGGCGTTGCGGCGCTTATCTCGCTTTACTGGCTGAGGGAGCCGGCGTACAGCTTCCGGGTCATGTGGCCAGCATGACTAAGCCACTTCCGGCGAACCAGAGCAGCGCACGGAAACGCCGTTTACCTTCCCGCTGGAGCGGTACCTATTTATCTACTTGCACTTTGACGCACTTTCAAACTGCTAGGTTGGCAGGAGCTGGGACCGAGCAACAGGAGCTCACCCCGTTGCGGGGATTCGAACCGACGACCTTCTGATCGGCAAGTCCTAGGCTCAGTGGTTTACACCACAGTGCCACCTGCGTTCCTTATGAGCTGAATAAAGAGCATGAAATCCACACTCGACTCCGAGTATATTTCAGCCGCCCAGCCGGGCACCCACAGTGTACATTTTGTGGGTGCCTTGGCATCCATGCCCGCCCCCCAGATGGGCAGCCTATGGTTGCCACCTTCCTTCCTTCTTCAGCGGGTCCCCTGTCATCAGTGCAAATGTCCTTGCCTTTGTGTTTGCGTTCTGAAGATCTTTCTCTCTCTCTGGTTTCACCTAGGGGGATGGAAAAGAGGATAAACATTTTCCAAAGAGGTTAAGGTCAAGCCTTTGCACAGCACAGCAGAAGAATGGAAAGAGCTTCCAGCCTAAAGTTCAACGAGTTCTCCTGGGAGGTGGGGAGGGGGTGCCGGCGGGGAGGGGGGGTCATGCGTGTTACCCATCTCAGAAGGCCAAGGCAATGGTTCTATTAGGAGTTAATGAGGCAGGACCTGCAACAGATAGCCACTTTCAACTCACAAAAGCTTTCAGATTCTTCTATTTACTTTGAGCCATTTGGGTTCATTCGAGACCTCGCAGGGGCGCTTTATCCACAAGTCCTCCCCCCGCCCCGCCCCGCCCCACCACCGCCTCCCTCCATCCTAGATAAATTGCCTTCCCTCCCACAATAGTATCGTTTACTTGACTTTATGCTTAACAAGTTTGCAGATCTGTGACAATGGAATAAAACCCTTTTATTTTTTGAGGGTCAGGGAAGGGGGGGAGGCAGCAAGAAAGAGTTAGAGCACCAGGGTTTCCCCCCCTTTCTTATTCTTTTTTTTCTAAAGGGGGGGGGACCCCCAAGTGTTGAAAGATAAATGGAAGAGAGAGAAAGGGAGATGAAGAAATAACAGGAAAGGCCGCATTTTTGGGAGAGATTTAAAGTTATTTGTTCCTGATTAGGCGAGCTACTTGTTCTTTTCCAGCCATCGCTATTTTATCCATGTGATGCCCAAAGAACTCTCTTTTGTTAAAATGTTCTCAGAACGGATAAAACTAATTTGCTGGAATGTGAAATAATCCAGAGAGCGAGCTGGACTGAGCCTAATTTTCGCAGACGGGGAACAGCAAATTAACCGGCCACATTTTCCAGTCCCTGGGGGCGCTGGGGCAGGAATTCGAGGCTTCCCAAGAAAGCCCCGGAGTTAATGGATTTGCATGAAGTTTGGCATGCTAATGGAGATTGTCTCTTGTAATGAGCTTTTAATTAGGTCTCCTTGGTGCTTGACCTTCTCTGGGTAAGATGCTGAGCCGCTCTTCGGATGACAGCCTCAGCAACCCGCAGGTGTGGATAAACAGAACAGGCACATTCCCAGCATTCCCAGGTCTGGCCTCACAGCTTGGCCACTTCCCCACACCCCCCCAACCCCCAGCCTTTCCCAATAACAGCCTGCCGGATGGCGGCTGCCAAGGCTGGGCCAAAACATTCGGCTGCCCAGCCCGCTGCTGCACGCACGATCCCAGAGGCAGACTGTCAGATGCCCTGCAGAATTGCAAAGGAGCCTGCCATGCAAATCGCAGGTTGGCGCAGTGTGTCAGGATCAGGGGCAGCATCAGGAAGAGGACTTGGGGCTCAGTTTGACCCCAGATCCAACTCTCTCAGTATCACAGGAGCCACAAAGCTGCCTTTTGCATTAAGATTGTCATTAGATTGCCGTAACTTTAACCAATTTCAAATTTTAAATTTAGAATGTTGTTGTTTAGTCGTTTAGTTGTGCCCGCCTCTTCGTGACCCCCTGGACCAGAGCACACCAGGCACTCCTGTCTTCCACTGCCTCCCGCAGTTTGGTCAAACTCATGCTGGTAGCTTCGAGAACACTGTCCCACCATCTCGTCCTCTGTCGTCCCCTTCTCCTTGTGCCCTCCAACTTTCCCAACATCAGGGCCTTTTCCAGGGAATCTTCTCTTCTCATGAGGTGGCCAAAGTATTGGAGTCTCAGCTTCAGGATCGGTCCTTCCAGTGAGCACTCAGGGCTGATTTCCTTCAGAATGGAGAGGTTTGATCTTCTTGCAGTCCATGGGACCCTCAAGAGTCTCCTCCAGCACCACAGTTCAAAAGCATCCATTCTTCGGCGATCAGCCTTCTTTATGGTCCAGCTCTCACTTCCATACATCACTACTGGGAAAACCATGGCTTTAAGTATACGGACCTTTGTTGGTAAGGTGATGTCTCTAAATTTAGAATAGAATAGAATTTTATTATTACGGTCACAGACCAGTTCCGGCTCACTTACAATATCAGGGCCTCATCAACTTGGGAAGGAGAATCTCTGACCCCAAATCTCTGTTTTCTTGTGGAACATCTTTGGGAGAAGGAGTAAACCAGGGGTCAGCAACCTTTTTCAGCAGGGGGCCGGTCCACTGTCCCTCAGACCTTGTGGGGGGCTGGACTATATTTTGAAGGTGGGAAAAATGAACCAATTCCTATGCCCCACAAATAACCCAGAGATGCATTTTAAATAAAAGCACACATTCTACTCATGTAAAAACACGCTGATTCCCGGACCATCCATGGGCCTGATTGAGAAGGCCTTAGTTTGCCTACCCCTGGAGTAAACCCTGCACAAATCTGGAGCAGAGTCCCTAAGGCGGTTGGATGGTGCCTTGAATGCCTCTGGCTGGCAACTCCTGCAGCCCAGCTGGTGCCAAATGTCTTGCTCTGCTTTCCTTTGGACCACAGCAGCGAGGCTGGGGGGGGGGCATGTCGTCTGGCCAGGCCAGGACATCCACACACACTGCTCAGGTTTGTGCCCCAGAGAAGTCACTGCAGTGCTGCCAACACAACAGTTTGACTTCATCCATTGTCTCTTGAGAGAGGAAGATGCCAAAAACAAGACCTTCCTTAGTGTGTCGTGCAAATTGATATTCTGAATAAAGCTTTATAGGGTAGGAGGCAGTGGGGATGAACCAAGGGGGCAGTGGCCCCAACGAGTTTGAGAGAAAGGAGAAGACTTTGGGGGTATTTGAATGGGAAGTTACTGCACGCCAACATTAAACTGTGAGGCGGGCTCATAGCTCATGCTTCGTGTGGACAACATTGCATACTTGGCCCCTGGCATCCTCACAGAAGCGATCTCTGGTACTGAATCTGAGAAAGCCCTCTGACCGAGATTTTGAAAGGTAAAAAGGTAAAGGACCCCTGGACAGTTAAGGCAACTTTGGGGTTGTGGCGCTCATCTCGCTTTTCAGGCTGAGGGAGCCGGCGTTTGTCCACAGACAACTTTCCGGGTCATGTGGCCAGCTAGACTTAACCTCTTCTGGCGCAACGGGACACCGTGACGGAAACCAGAGTGCACGAAAATGCCGTTTACCTTCCTAACAGAGCGGTACCTATTTATCTACTTGCACTGGTGTGCTTTGAACTGCTAGATTGGCAGGAGCTGGGACAGAGCAACAGGAGCTCACTCTGTCACAGGGATCTGAACCACGATCTTCCAATCAGCAAGCCCAAGAGGCTCAGTGGTTTAGACCACAGCGCCACCCGTGTAGAAGGACTATCTGCCTGCGTTGTGTGATTTACTTTGATATACATACATTTTCACCTGTCTTCTCAAGCCTGTGGACCAGGTGAAGATTTCTCCATCCCTCTGCCAGTCCAGAAACCGAATGCTGCAGATACTTCTAAGTGGGTCTTCATTCGCACTCGATCCGGGAGCTGCAGCTAGTGCAGAATGCTGCAGCGAAGTTGCTGACAGGTGAGAGCTGATTTGCTACCGTGCTGAGTTCAAGGTGTACCATTATTCTAGAAAGCCCTTCGCAACTTGGGACCAGTGGACCTGCGAGGTTACGGGTACCACATAATACCTGTTCTGCAGTGGATTCAATGATTTGACATGGCGGGCAGCAGAGTATGTTATGGAAAGGAAAACAGGAAAGGAAAACAGCTGCACAGGGAGAGATGGGCAGTTTCCTGGATGCATCTCTGTTTTCCCACTCGGCCTGTTGGCCTCCTGCGCCGGGTCTCCCATCCAACTGGAACCTCCTAAGTTCTCATTCTTGCCACTCGACACAGAAAAACACAGCTGCTCCTTCAGGCCACTGCTATTTACCAAGGACCCAGAAGCAGAATTGACCGTCCAGAACAGATCTCGATCTCCTCATCAGGTAAAGGCAGATTGAATGCACAGAAATCGGGGGAGGAAGCGCCAGCTCCCGGCTTCCACGCAGGTGAAGAATAGGACGTCCCTATTTTCTTCGGAGAAATGTTGGAGTGTATGCATGTACTGAGCACCAAGTCAGAAATATCCCTTCTTCACCTGCATCATCATCATCATCATCATCATCATCATCATAAAGTATTTGTACCCCTCCCATCTGACTGGGGTGCCCCAGCCAGTCTGGGTGGCTTCAAGCATATATAAAAACAGGGGTCAGCAAACTTTTTCAGCAGGGGGGTGGTCCACTCTCCCTCAGACCTTGTGGGGGGCCAGACTATATTTTTTAGGGGGGAAATGATCGAATTCCTATGCCTCACAAATAACCCAGAGACGTATTTTAAATAAGAGCACACATTCTACTCATGTAAAAACACTGGGCAGGCCCCACAAAGAACCCAGAGATGCATTTTAAATAAAAGCACAGATTCTACTCATGTAAAAACACGCTGATTCCCAGACTGTCCGCGGGCCGGATTGAGAAGGCGATTGGCACCTAGAAATGTTTGGCACCCTGGGCAGCTGCCTTGCAGCTCCTCTGAGCACCCTGACTTGTAGGTCAAGGGGCCCCTGGCCACAGGCAAGCAGCCATTTAAATTTCCCACAATGCCCTTGTGTGCCATGTTGGGAACACCGAGCAAAGTTCAAAACGGAAGGCAGCCGGCCCGGTGACGAGTTCGAATCTTAACTCAGAAGCTGGCCTTAGGCAAACCACAACTCTCCCGGCCTCATCCCCTCAGTGCGAGGGGACTCATCGTACCAGTCTACCTCGCACGGTTATCGTACGAAGCACTGAGAGAAATGTACACAAGGCTCTTCATTTTGTAAATAAAGAAAGAAAAATCCACTGGAAGAAACCATCTTCTTTGGCTTGCTTCCGACGCCTCCCAGACACCAAAAAAGGGTTCCTTGTTTCTCCCTTCAAACACACAATTGAAATTCATGGTAAAGCTCCATCCTGGTGGTTCCCAAAGAGATTCGTTTACCAAGATCCGTTCGGGGGGGAGGCTTTTTACGGTCTCCCAAGATGCACCTCATCCTCTGTTAATTCATGGGGCAATGGCTCCTGTATCTCTAGGTATATGTGTATAATTATCTACTCGGATACCCGAGACTCAATGCAGCAATCTTTACTGCCAGTAATCCAAACTATTCCCCAGGGCCTCGGAAAAACACACCAAATCGACTGGGATGGGGAAGGGGGAGAGAGAGAGAGAAATGTGGAGCAGGGTGGGGGGCTCCTTCACCTCTGGAAACCAGGGCATCATTTCCTCGCTAGCGAGCAAGGAAACTTTTCATACATTTATAGAAGCAGCCAGAACAGAGAGAGAAATGTGTGTGTGTGTGAATATATGTGTGTGTGTGTGAAAATATATATATATATATATATATATATATATATATATATATATATAGCGTCTTACTTCCTAATATATTATACCCTCCCCTGCTGAGTCCCAAGGATTTGGGCCTGGATTTGGTAACTAAAGTAATATAAATGTTAGCTAAGAAGCATTCCGGCAATCTGGTTCCAATTTAAGCTCGTTTTGAAGTCTCGGGGACCAATATGTCTCCTAGATTCGGTGCCGGGCATTGAAGATCTAAATGTAATTTGTGGAGAAGAGCAAAGCTGGCTAGACCCCTTTTCTGCAAGGTCCTCTTCAGGTGGCGGCGGAGGGGGGGCAGACAGAGAGAGAAAGGGGTAGCTGGGGAGAGGGAGGGTTGCCTGGCTCCCGTTCCTTGCCGGGAGCTCCCCCAAGATCTCTTGATCTTGAGGGATAGGGGATCAGGACCTCCTCCGCCTCCACTGATAAAGGGACAGCGGGAAGGGGCTGGACTTTGTGAAGGTCCTGTGTGAGTGTCTGGAGGCAGTTGGAGGATGGATGGCAGCAAACAGATTGAGGTTGAATCCTGACAAAACAGAGGTACTGTTTTGGGGGGACTGGAGGCGGGCAGGTGTGGAGGATTCCCTGGTCCTGAATGGGGCAACTGTGCCCCTGAAGGACCAGGTGCGCAGCCTGGGAGTCATTCTGGACTCACAGCTGTCCATGGAGGTGCAGGTCAATTCTGTGTCCAGGGCAGCTGTTTACCAGCTCTGGTTATCTCTCGCTTGGACTACTGCAATGTGCTGTATGTGGGGCTACCCTTGAAGGTGACCCGGAAACTACAACTAATCCAGAATGCGGCAGCTAGACTGGTGACTGGGGGCGGCTGCTGAGACCACATAACACCATTCTTGAAAGACCTACTTTGGCTCCCAGTACGTTTCCCAGCACAATTCAAAGTGTTGGTGCTGACCTTTAAAGCCCTTGGTCCTGTATACCTGAAGGAGCGTCTCCACCCCCATCGTTCTGCCTGGACACGGAGGTCCAGCTCCGAGGGCCTTCTGGCAGTTCCTTCAATGCGAGAAGCCAAGTTACAGGGAACCAGGCAGAGGGCCTTCTTGGTAGTGGCACCCGCCCTGTGGAACGCCTTCCTACCAGAATGTCAAAGAGAAAAATAACTACCAAACTTTTAGAAGACATCTGAAGGCAGCCCTGTTTAGGGAAGCTTTTAATGTTTAATAGGTTATTGTATTTTAGTGTTTTGTTGGAAGCCGCCCAGAGTGGCTGGGGAAACCCAGCCAGATGGGCGTGGTATAAATAATAAATTATTATTATTATTATTATTATTATTATTATTATTATTAACAACTGAACTATGGCCCTGCACTTTTTCTGCTTGAGGCAAAGGACTACACGCCTGTCCCTCAATACCACATACAGAAGTCGACTTGACTGGCCGTTGAATTTTACTTCAACCCTGGCAATTGGATAGCATTTTTCACCCCAGCTGAGGACAGACAGCAGAGCACAGGCAGCTCTGATCTCCAAGGGGTGGGGGGTGGGGGACTCAGGAGGAAGGGAGGGGCTGCCACAAGGAGGGAAGAGACATTTGCTTGCATTTGTATTTAAAGGCCATTTCAAAGGAATTTACCTAACTGGCACTTTCTTAAACAGCCCACAAACTGGAGGAGAGGCCTCCTTTGAAATCTCCATATTTTGCAGTGCCAAGTGATGCATCCAAGAACATACATGGGTTTATCTGTTCTTAAATCCAGGTATTCCAGCAGATTTATAATATTTTTTGTATTACTCTGAATCTGTCTACCGGGGAGAAAGCCTGCTAGATCACTATGGATAATCTTCTGGAAGATTCTTTCTGTTCTTTCAGCTAAAATATACATGTATAATTTATAATCATTATTCAGGAGCGATATGGGTCTAAAGTTAGTTATTGCTTGCTGATCTGTTCCCTGTTTCGGAACTAGCGTAATAAAACTTTCTTTCCATGACTCAGGCATCTCGCCCTCTTTCAGAATGTTATTCATAACATTTTTGAGAGGTTCAGAGAGAACATCCTCTAATTTTTTATAATAAATGGCCGGCACCATTGGGGAGGGCGGTACCATCGTAGCCACACACCCCCGGACACGCACCACACATTTCCCCACCGCACTGGGCACCCTGAAACTCCAGCAGGTGCAGAATGCCACAGTGAGGCTCCTTACGGGGTCCTCGCCGCGGAATCACATTCATCCAGTGCTTTACCAACTGCACTGGCTCCCGGTGGAGTACAGGGTCAGGTTTAAGGTGCTGGTCTTGACCTTTAAAGCCCTATGCGGCCTAGGACCCACGTACCTATGGGACCGCCTCTCCTGGTATGCCGCGCGGAGGACCTTAAGGCCCACAAATGACAACATTTTGGAGGTCCCAAGTCGCAAGGTGGTTAGATTGGTCTCAACTAGGGCCAGGGCCTTTTCAGTACTGGCCCCAACGTGGTGGAATGCTCTGTCACAAGAGACCAGGGCCCTGCGGGACTTGACATCTTTCCGCAGGGCCTGCAAGACAGAGCAGTTCTGCCTGGCCTTTGGTTTGGACTTGGTCAGACCCTTATGTTTCCCACCCCTTATGGTTTTGATATATGGGCTAGCATTAAAATGAGGCTGCATTTTAAATTGTATTTTAACGTGTATTTTAATTTTAAAAAATTGTGTGTTTCCCTCCCCCCATTATGTTTTTATTGTAATTTTACTGGTGTTAGCTGCCCTGAGCCCAGCTCTGGCCTGGAAGGGCGGGCTATAAATAAAAATTTATTATTATTACAGTGGTACCTCGGGTTACATATGCTTCAGGTTACAGACTCGCTAACCCAGAAATAGTGCTTCAGGTTAAGAACCTTGCTTCAGGATGAGAACAGAAATGGCACGGCAGCAGCAGGAGGCCCCATTAGCTAAAGTGGTGCTTCAGGTTAAGAACAGTTTCAGCTTAAGAACAGACCTGCAGAACCCGAGGTAAAAGGTAAAGGGACCCCTGACCGTTAAGTCTAGTCGTGGCCAACTCTGCGCTCATCTCGCTTAAATGGCCGAGGGAGCCGGCGTACAGCTTCTGGGTCATGTGGCCAGCAAGACTAAGCCGCTTCTGGCGAAGCAGAGCAGCGCACGGAAATGCTGTTTACCTTCCCACCAGAGTGGTACCTATTTATCTACTTGCACTTTGATGTGCTTTCGAACTGCTAGGTTGGCAGGAGCGGGGACCGAGCAACGGGAGCTCACCCCGTCGCGGGGATTCAAACCGCCAACTTTCTGATCGGCAAGTCCTAGGCTCTGTGGTTTAACCCACAGCGCCACCCACGTCCCTTAACCGGAGGTACCACTGTATTATTGTCTTTGCCAGCAGCCCTTGCTTTCGCTCTCGGTCTCTCTCTGCAGAAGATGCTGACTGTATTTGTGTAGGGGTGGGGATGCTTGTTTTGGGAGACCTGCCTGGCCTTCCCCCCTCCCCTCCCCCCCCGGAGTCCCCCCCCCCCAGCCGAATCCGAGTAATGAGCAAAGCCTTCAAAATCTCTGGCCTTCCCCTCGCTGGGCTGCAGTGGCCCTTTTGAACTGCCATCTGTGGATTCCGCCGATGGACTAACTTGTTAACTGGGCCATGGCGTGAAGGAAGTAGCATGATTTAGATCAAGTGCCCGGGATGCCTGTTCATGAGAAACACTTGAGCTAAGCTGTTGCCGCTCAGGATGCACCCTGGGGAGGAGGGTTGCGTTTCGGGTCACGCTCCTGCCTTGTATGAGGGCAGGCGCAAAGCAGGGCTTTGGTGGAGCCGGGGAGTGGGGGCCTGGGGGGGAGAGAAAGAGGAGAGAAACATTATGAAACCATAGAAGCGAATCTGCCAAATTAACTTCTCACCCTTTCAATCACACTCTGGAGGATAAGACGCCGAACATTTCTCCTTTAGAAGAGAGCTCTATTTACACCACTCGCCTCCTTTTCTCCATTTATCAAGCAGGCCAGCTATCACTCTAATTACTGCAGGAAAGGCCGGCTAGAGAATCAACCCCCTTCCTCCTGTTTCTTTTCTTTAAAAGAAGAGAATTCATTTGCAGTTACGAATCTGTGTCATCTTCTTCACTTCTTTTCTTGAAAGGAGAACCCATTTGCAAATATGAATCAATGTATTTCTTTCTTTTTTGGTCCTTTAAAGGGGAAGAATCCGTTTTGCAATTAAGAATCAATGTCTTTTTTTGGCTCCTTTCCTTAAGAGGGGGAGAATTAGTTTGCAGTTAATAATCAATGTATTTCTTTCTTTTTTTTGCTCCTTTAAAGGGGAAGAATCCATTTGCAATTAAGAATCAATGTCATCTTTGGTTCCTTTCCTTAAGAGGGGGAGAATTAGTTTGCAATTATGAACCAATGTCTCTCTTCTTCTTTTTCTTGCTCCTTTCCTCTGGAGGAGGAGAATTCTTTTGCAAGGTCCTCCTGACCATTTGCTGAGTGGGGGTCTTGCAGGCTAGGAGGAGAGCGGTCTATACTGAATTGTGGCTGGGTGTTGGGGGGTGCGCGCGCATAAAGCCCTTTTGCAAACGACCCGACAGGTTTCTCTGCCTAGAGTTAGGTAGGGGACCCGAGCGAAGGCTTCTGGATTCAATTTTCTGACATAATGTAACCCAACTAAAGTCAACAGAAGAGAAGTCGGTCTGGATTCGAGCCTATCGGAATCGGGAGAGAAAGAATCCCATTTACTTGGAGGCGATTTGGATCTGCATCCCTCCAGCTGGTGAACCGTAGAAAGTGAAACGGGAGAAGAGACAAACATCGCCGGGTGTTTACGTGGACAAACAGAAATCAGCAGCAAGTCCTTCTTACAAGGGCTATTCAGGAAGACGTCCAGTGTGCATTGTGTTCAGAGAGCACATCCTCCCTCCATTCCTGGGAGGATATTCCAGATCTCCTTTCTTAAAGAGGAGTTAGCCTTCCATACTCCGACAGACAACATGCATCCTTGGAAGAGGCAGAGTGGAGTTTGGGCTGCTGTCTGTGCTCTTCCAGAGGAGCTATTTATTGTGCATTCATCCTGATTCGTGTAGTGTGGTGTAGTGGTTAAGAGCGGTAGTCTCGTAATCTGGGGAACCGGGTTCACATCTCCACTCCTCCACATGCAGCTGCTGGGTGACCTTGGGCCAGTCACACTTCTCTGAAGTCTCTCAGCCCCACTCACCTCACAGAGTGTTTGTTGTGGGGGAGGAAGGGAAAGGAGAATGTTAGCCGCTTTGAGACTCCTTAAAGGGAGTGAAAGGCAGGATATCAAATCCAAACTACTACTCTTCTTCTTCTTCTTCTTCTTCTTCTTCTTCTTCTTCTTCTTCTTCTTCTTCTTCTTCTTTGTCGTCTTCGTCTTCGTCTTCGTCTTCGTCTTCTTCTTCTATGCCCACTGCATACCTGACACACATTTAAAGCATGTGCCCCCAAAGAATCCTGGGAACTAAGGTTTACCCATCGCTAATCTGCCAGTCCCAGCACCCTTGTTTATCTCTTTGACATCTGGTGGGAGGGTGTTCCACAGGGCGGGCGCCACTACCAAGAAGGCCCTCTGCCTGGTTCCCTGTAACTTCACATCTCGCAGGGAGGGAACTGCCAGAAGGCCCTCAGAGCTGGACCTCAGCGTCTGGGCAGAACGATGGGGGTGGAGACGCTCCTTCAGGTATACTGGACCGAGGATGTTTAAAGGCCTTAAAGGTCAGCACCAACACTTTGAATTGTGCTCGGAAATGTACTGGGAGCCAGGGTAGGTCTTTCAGGACCGGTGTTATATGGTTTCAGCTGCTGCCCCCAGTCACCAGTCTAGCTGCCGCATTCTGGATTAATTGCAGTTTCCAGGTCACCTTCAAAGGGAGCCCCACGTAGAGCGCATTGCAGTAGTCCAAGCAGGAGATAACCAGAGCATGCACCACTCTGGCGAGACAGTGTACCTTATTTCCAAGGGGCTTGGTGCACTTCGCTCGTAAGGAAGTTTCCTGTCTTTAGGACAATTTGTAATTGATTTTATCCATTGTGTGCTTTTTGTATCTGCTATGTGCACCACTTTGAGACTTCTGTAATTAAGCGGTCATTGAATACCATAAATAAAACCAATCAATACACATGGATGGGCAGTTTCAAGGCTTCTCTTCTCCCACCTTACGGCTCTTTAACTTTAAACCAAGGCTGACAGCACTTCATATAGGGTCTCTTCAGATTGCAGACTGTCCTCTGCAGAGTAGGGCACCCTATTTGTTAAACTGAAATTATTGTTCTTTGGAAAGAAAGGAGTCGGCCTCTCCAACTCCAAACACCGCCTTGTCCATTTTATGAAAAGGAGCTATCAAGGTCATCCTGGAAGACAAATTTTCTTTTCGCCACACTGTAAATCTGCACAGTTGCTTCCAAGGTGTCGATTACCGGGGCTGAGCTCGGAATATGGATTTCTTAGTAATAGCTTTAATAACATTTCGAAATGAAAAGCAGATACCTTGAAGTTTGGCTTGCTTTGAAAAGTCGCACGGGTCAGTCTGCTTTTAATTTATGTCCCCCTCCACATCTGGAACCCCTTATAATTAAAAAGGAAAAGGTTGGGCTACTACTTCCACCTGTCAAATGATGAAAAGATAAATGCACTAATAGGTTACTAAATAGCCCAACAAGATGGGCTTTATATATTCCAGTTCTATACAGTAAGAAAATATAAGCAGAAGACTTTGGAACAGAAGGTCAAAGGGCTTCAGTCATCACTAATAACTTGTTCTCACTATTAACCTGCAAACCCACTGCGCCACCCGCGTGACATGCCTTCTCAGCAATACCAAGAAGAAGGTCCACCAGACTTGTGTGTTGAGCACACTGCTTTGTGGAAGTGAGTCGTGGGCATCTTATAACCACCAGGAGCAGCACCTCAACGCCTTCCACATGCAGTGCCTCAGGAGGATTGTGGGTATCAAAGGGCAGGACAGAGTTTCAAACAAAGATCTGCTCTCCCAAGCTCACATTCTCTGCAAGATGGCAGGATCCCCAAGGACATGCTCCGCAGGGAGCTGGCCCCAGCCATAGCTGTCAACTGTCCCTTATTTGGCGGGAAAGTCCCTTATCCCAGCACTGTGTCCCGCTGCTGTCCCTTATTGATGATGTTCCTTAAATTTCCCGGGTTTCAAAGGAAGCAGCTCCTCTCCCTCCCTCCCTGCCGGCCAGGGAGGAGGGAGGCTCCAACTGTGTTGCTGGGCTGTGTTGCTCACCCAATAAGGAGTCTAAGAATGACTGGGGGGGTGGGGCTTGCATGCCTTGTGCCGATCAAATCAGCCGCGTTGCCTGGGGACTCGCCTTTGCTCAGCGCTTCCCAGCGGAGAGGTGACGGTGGTTTTCCTTGCTGCATCCCCTTTGCTGGGTTGCTGCGCTGTGGGAACCACCGCTTGAGGCTTCGTTTGGCTGCTGGCTGGGTTTTCTGCCTTTGGCTCGGAGGGGCTCAGAAGTTGAACATATCTGTGCTTGGAAAATCCTTTATTTTGGCTGCTGATCCCTTATTTTTGAGGCTGCTGGTCGCTTATTTTCAAATCTGTAAGTTGACAGCTATGGCCCCAGCCCCCAGGGCAGACCAACTCTACGTTACAAAGATGTCTGCAAACAAGACATGAAGGCCGGCAACATTGACACCACTATGTGGGAATCCCTTGCAGGTGACAGGAGACAGTCAAGCTTGTGGGATGTGATCCATGAGAAGCAGTCAAGTACAACATTCCTTGTAATGCTGGAGGGAATGTTTGGTCCAGCCAGTCGAAACTTCCTGTTCCTCCTGGCTGGAACATCCTTCCTTTTACATGTGATAGAAGGTGTGTGTGACCTTAACTCTCCAGGTTAAAGGACGAATCACACAGCACACCTTCCTCTTTTTGACTTCCTTCTTCGTTTGACCGACATTTAACTAGGACTGCTCTGCTAGCTCTCAGCTAGCAGAAGCACTGGGATTATTCCCCCATACGGGGTCGATCCACAGGTACATATTTGTAACTAAGTCTGCCTTCAGGAATCCAACTGTGAACTGATGTGAGTAAACTTCTTTTATTGACTTTGAATAAGATGGCATCTTTACTCTTTTTAAGAGGGATTCAAGGGAATTTACCAGGAACGTACAATTCAATCTGAGACAGATTGAATTGTATAATAGTGAGAGGCTCACACGAGCCTGCAACCAGCTACCTGCTGTGTATGTCAAAAGGGGGAAATGTAACTCTGCTACAGAAAGGAATTTGGTAGCACAAGTTAGGAAGGATATGAATAAACAATATATCCTCTCCTGCCACCCTGAACATTCCCACAAAGCTGTGTATCCACAGAAGTTACCAGAGGAGGAATGACCTTCTGTCAGCAAGGTGGATGCTCTACCATTAAGCTTCAGTCTCTTCCCACTGTACTGGTGGGACAGAAGGCAAGGATGCTAACAGGAGCTGGCACCAGAGCTAATGTCAGATGCAGCCAACTGTTTCTAAGATTTGCCCTGTTATGTACTGAGTTGAATAGGATCCAAACTGCAGCAGTCTGATTGGTCCTAGAACAATAGGATTCAGAATGCAGCAGTCTGATTGGTCCTAGAACAATGCAGCAGTATGATTGGTTGGCAGAAACCACCCAATCATGCTCCAGATAGAAGTGAATCCACAACCTGATTGGCTTACAGTAGAATTCCAGAATTAGCCAATCATGTGCAGCCCATTGTGTAAATAATGTATATAAAGCAGATACTTTGAGGGGACTTTCATTCATTCCTCCTCACCACTATGAGCTGAATAAAGAGCATGAAATCACTTTGCGACTCTGAATATATTTCATGCCCCATCTTCCTCACCTGCCAGCCCATCCCTGATTTTGCAAGGCTGGAAGTAGGACCAGCCATTGAACAGGTTGTTAAAAGGTGAGCAGGGAAGAGGAGGCAGAGACTGGTGGGTCAGTGCCCCATTTGCCGTATAGACCAGCCTACTCTGCTGTTGCTAAAGATGCTAAGTCGGCTGATGGAGCTGGGAATGTTTAGCCTGGAAAAGAAGAGGCAGAGAGGAGAAGGGATAGCCATCTTCAAACATCTCAGACGCTGCCCCGTGGAAGATGGAGCATGCTTGTTTTCTCCTGCTCTGGAGGGTCGGACTCGAACCCATGGCTTCAAGTTACAAGAAGAGGTTGGGTGGCTCTTGGTCATGCATGTTCTGGTTGAGATTCCTGCATTGCAGGGGGTTGGTCTAGATGACCCTTGGTGCCCCTTCCAACTCTACAGTTCTACGATTCTATGATCATGTGAACCAGCACGTTACAGAATTACGCAATAGGTTTTTTTTGCTTTTGTTTTAACGGTTTGGTCCTCACTCCAGAGATCTTATCATTTAAATCACATTGCACAGTTTCAACAGGTTGTTCCTCTGCCCTTTTGAAATGCGAGGCTTGAAAACCTTTCTCTCCGATGCCACCAAGAGGGAAGCCACCTCTTTTCACGTGCTCAGAGGCACACTCGGGTCTTCTCTGGCATTGGTTCCGCACCTCCATCAATCCCGCTAGGCCCCTCTCTCCAACGTAGCCCAGATTTGATCCTGCCCGGGGAAAGCTGATGGACCGCTGCCATTGACGCCATGAGAAATCTGGTTGTTTATGCAAGTGGAGAGACCTGGCCCTTTTTCAGTTCCGGGCTGCTTGAGGGAATTGTAGAGCAACAACCTTTTACAGCCTCAGAAGGCTGATGACAAATTTGGAACCGTTTTAGGCATATGCTAAGCGACATCCGAGATCAAGAAACTGAATCACCCCCCCCCAAAAAAAAACCTGCTCTCTGAGACGCCCCGTTTTCAAATGTGTGCCGGGGCCTTAGCCAACCACCGCACCCGCCATGCATTAGGCAAACTCGGATGCTGATTCGTGAATGATGTGCATTGGTTTAATCTATTTTTCACAGGGGGTTCTTGAGAGCAGGGAAATTAGAACCAGGTAGAAGGCAGTATTATTACTGTCTCATAGTGTGCTTTGGTTACATGCGGACTGGATTAAGGTAACATCTGGTCCGTATTTCTTGAACTATTTCCCTTTTATCACGAGAAAGGATCAGCAACCCATCCCGCAACTGCTTTTAATTTAGGCCCAAATATTACTGATGAAACATTGTAGAACATGCTGTTATCTATTAAAACAATTTCCCCGAAGGAAAACTCGATACTTTTATATTTTGCAGCAAAAGCCAATCACACACCGCTAACCGGGGCTCCCCGTAACAACAGACTCTTACAATCCCATGCTCATTCCAAACATGGACCAAGGCAGCATGGGGAACAGGCGCTGAAGGACGTCACCGCCGTGAGGTGAGGCTCGCGGGTTTCTCCCGAGCCGCGCTTGGGAATAGAGGCCAGGTGTGGCACGAACCCGCAGGACTGACAAGCCAAACACTCTCCCTTCTCAAAATATGGAAGGAAGGCCCCTGGGAGAGCTAGGAGCGGCCATTTTGCATTCCCTGTTCTGTGTGCAAAACTACAACTAATCCAGAATGTGACTAGTGACTGGGAGCGGCTGCCGAGACCACATAACACTGGTCTTGAAAGACCTACATTGGCTCCCAGTACGTTTCCAGGCAGAATTCAAAGTGTTGGTGCTGACCATTAAAGCCCTAAATGGCCTCGGCCCAATATTCCTGAAAAAGCATCTCCATCCCCATTGTTCTGCCTGGACACTGAGGTCCATCTCTGAGGGCCTTCTGGCGGTTCCCTAACTGCGAGAAGCCAAGTTACAGGGAACCAAGCAGAGGGCCTTCTCAGTGGTGGCACCCGCCCTGTGGAATGCCCTCCCATCAGATGTCAAAGAGAAGAACAACTACCAGACTTTTAGAAGACATCTGAAGGCAGCCCTGTTTAGGGAAGCTTTTAATGTTTGATGTATTACTGTATTTTAATATTGTGTTGGAAGCCACCCAGAGTTGCTGGGGAAACCCAGCCAGATGGGCGGTGTATAAATAATAAATTATTATTATTATTATTATTATTATTATTATTATTATTATTATTATTATTATACCTGACCAGACTGGTAGCTGGATCTTACTTCGGCTCTGTGGGAGACCTAAAGTCCTCCACCACACCCTCGGGCAGCCAACTAGCTTAGGGGCTGCAGGGCAGACCACATTTCACGTTACTTTGCACTTTCCACCCCTTCGAATTTGCCGCCTGAGGCAGCTGCCTCGTGGGAGAACCGGCCCTGCTGAGAGCACACATTTTTTTGAGACAGAAGATCGGGTTCTTGCACAACAGGGGTACTGGGCATCATGGATGAAGAGGAGTGTTGGGAGGCACAAGCTGGGGAACCCCCAAGGGAAGACGGCTCAGAACCCAGAGTTTGGTGGTGGGACGATGAGTGGTTAGAGCAAGAAGAGGGAGCCGACTGGGAGGAGGAAGTGATGAAAGCTGGAGCGGTAACAGGGACTGGCTGTGAGGAAGGGCGGTGGAAGCTGGGAGGGCACAGAAGACGAGGACTTAGATCCTGGTGGTGGGACACAGAGGAGTAGTCTGGCGAAGGGACAGGCTAGGAGGTACTAGAAGCAGGGGGGTTGAGAAGAGGAGTCAGGAGGAAGAGGGTCTTCTAAGACGGAGGCTGAGAGTGTAAGCGCAGACTCAGACAGTGTGATGGCCTGGGATTCGGACTCGGATGCTGAACCTGAGGGATCCCAGCCTGCACAGGATTCCCCGCCTCCAGAACCAGCTGAGCCGGGGCTGGGGCATGAGCCTGAAGGGTCCTCACCTATGCTGGATCCTCAGGTGTAGGCACCAGCTGAGTCTGCTCTGGCTCCTGAGGTGACGGAGGGCCCATTGCTTGCAGGTGCTCCACTCTCAGCCCCGTCAGAGGACGGTGAGGTTGCCTCTGGGTCCGGTGACCCTCCAGCCTCTCCTGAGCTGCAGAGGCTCAGGGCAGAGAGGCTGAGGGAACTAAGTTCCCGAAGGAGGAGTGCTCGCCTCCAGGCCAGGAGAGGCGAGTCACCAGAGGGTCGGGGCCGCCCTATGCCTCGGGGCAGATAAAAGCTAGCCAGCCCCAGCCCGCGGGAGCAACATTGTTGGTTGCTAGTTCCTGCCTGAACCCTGTCCTGCTTTCCTGCCTGAGCTCCTGACCTGTCCTGGCTCCCTGCTTGCAAGCCTGTTCCTGACTTCACCCGACTCCCTGCCCTGCACCCAGCTTCAGCTACTATGGACTGCCTCCACGTTGCACCTTTGACCACGGACCGGACTTGGACCTCGCCTCTCGGGTAACCCACGGGACCAGCACAGATAGAGAGGAGTCAGAGAGAGAAGAAGAAATTGGATTTGATATCCCGCCTTTCACTCCTTTTAAGGAGTCTCGTAATCTGGGGAACCGGGTTCGCGTCTCCGCTCCTCCACCTGCAGCTGCTGGGTGACCTTGGGCCAGTCACACTTCTCTGAAGTCTCTCAGCCCCACTCACCTCACAGAGTGTTTGTTGTTGGGGAGGAAGGGAAAGGAGAATGTTAGCCGCTTTGAGACTCCGCTTTGAGACTCCTTCGGGTAGTGATAAAGCGGGATATCAAATCCAAACTCTTCTCTTCTTCCTCTGACCAGTTCCCCTCTGTCCTGGTCTCCCAGAACCAGAAGAGGTATGCACATAGCTGTCAACTTACAGATTTGAAAATAAGCGACCAGCAGCCTTGAAAATAAGGGATCAGCAGCCAAAATAAGCTGAACAGGTATGTTCAGCTTCTGAGCCCCTCCGAGCCAAAGGCAGAAAGCCCAGCCAGCAGCCAAACGAAGCCTCAAGCGGTGGTTCCCACAGTGCAGCAACCCAGCAAAGGGGATGCAACAAGGAAAACCACCATCACCTCTCCGCTGGGAAGCGCTGAGCAAAGGCGAGTCCCCAGGCAACGCAGCCGATTTGATCGGCACCAGGCATGCAAGCTCCACAGTTACACAGTTGGAGCCTCCCTCCTCCCTGGCAGGCAGGGAGGGAGGGAGAGGAGCTGCTTCCTTTGAAACCCGGGAAATTTAAGGGACATCATCAATAAGGGACAGCAGCGGGACACGGCGCTGGGATAAGGGACTTTCCCGCCAAATAAGGGATGGTTGACAGCTATGGGTATTCAGAATGCAGAGCAAAGATAGACACTGCGATGTAGTCTCAGATTGCTGGGGAAGGATCGGGGTGCGGGGAGGAGACTTAGGCAGCTGTGGGAAGGAGGGGGCCTTCAGTCCTTGCAAGATCTAGCAGGACAAGTTGCTGTGCTCACTAAGGAATGAATGAATGAATGAATGAATTTATTACGGTCATAGACCAGAAAAACATAAAAAAACAACAACAATAGTTTACAAAGGGAATAATGGTGTCAATTAAAAATTGTAAAATTATACATAAAAGCAGTACACATATGCACACCCACCCACCCACACACACATATATACACATATATGCACTACAGTATATGTATAGACTTAAAAAATGGGGGGGCTTGTCCAGGGGTCAAGTCTTTTACTTTTTTACAGCTAATGCCCTCCGCTTGATCGCAGCCGCAGAAAATTTGGCCACTTTCAGTGTTACTTCTGGGTTTTTATCTCCTAGTAGGATTTTCAGCCGCTGGGATTCAGATCGACCTGGAAATTTCTGAACGATAGGGGAGATAAACAGTGACCTAATATCCCCGTAAAGGTCGCAGTGTAACAACACATGTGAAGCCGTTTCCACCTCTTTCAGACCACATGGGCAAACTCGTTCAGCATAGGGTGTGCCCTCGTATCTGCCCTTTAGTAAGGCAGATGGCAGTACATCAAATCTGGTAAGGGTAAACGCCCGCCTGTATTTTGCGATTTGTAGATCCAGCAAATATGGTGTTAGATTAAACCCTTTTCCATAATCTTGGATAGCTGGATATTTATCCATCTTGCTCATATGGTCCTGAAGCTCTACATCTCCTATTCGCTGGCTCACCATCCTTTTAGCCTTTTCAAAACCTGAGGCTATAAGTTCTTGTGGGGAAAGCCCCAGGCCCTTCAATTTTTCATAAAGCGACAATCTCCATTTAGACTGGAACGGGTCTAGTAGAGTCAATGGAGCCACTCCCACTGGGAAAAATATGAGTTTTAGCCAGAAGTGAATCTTCAGGATCCATATCCTGGCATTAATAGGGAGTTGACCTACCTCCAGCCTGATGGCTGTGTTGGAGACACAGGTAGGTAACCCGAGTAGGGAGCGGTAAAATTTAGTTTGTACAGATTCCAGGGACTTGAGTTTTTGACAATTAAATATCTGGGTGCCATACATCAATTGTGGAAGTATTTTTGTAACAAAGACCTGGGAGGCAGCAGGAACATATTGACCTCCTTTTCTGTAAAAGAATCTTATGATAGCTCTGGAAGATCTTTGCGCATTTACAATGGAATTCTTAATCTGATGGCACCAAGATCCCTTCTCATCAAAAATTATTCCAAGATATCTAAAAGATGTTACTTGCTCAATAGGTTGGTTATTAATTTTCCATTTATGTCGGAGTTTTCTCTTGGAGAACACCATAATTTTTGATTTAGTGTAATTTATTATTAGGTGTTCAGCTTCGCAATACTCTGTAAGAGCTCGTAAAAGTTTTCTTAGACCCACACAAGAGAAGGAAATAAGTGCCGCATCATCTGCGTACAAAAGGACTGGGATTGGTATATTATTTAGGTTTGGGGGATGAGTGCTTACTTCCTCCATCTTTCCGACTAAGGAGTTTATATAGAAGTTAAATAGAATAGGGGCAAGAACACAGCCTTGCTTGACACCATGGAAACTTTGGATTTCCTTTGATAAGATCCCATAACGGTCGCATCTAACACGGATCCGAGTATTTTCATGTAGTCTACGGATAAGAAGCAAAAGACGTCTATCGATGTTTGTGGCATTTAATTTTTCCCAAAGTCTGTGCCGGGGTATCAAATCGAAAGCTGATTTGAAATCTATAAAGGCTACATAGAGGGAGCCTCCTTTCTTTGAGGTGTATTTCTCCACTAGATGTTGCAATACCAGTCCTTGGTCTAGAGTTGATCTATGTGCCCTGAAACCAGCCTGGGCTTCCTTTAGGATGTGCTCCTGTTCCAGCCAGTCCGCAAACTTTTCACGTAAGTGAGTTGCATAAAGTTTGCTAATGATGCTTAAGAGACTGATTGGTCTGTAATTGGCTGGATCAAGTTTACAGCCTTTCTTGAATATGGGGACGATGATTGCCAATCCCCAGTCCTCTGGTATTATTGCTGTTTGATCTATGCTGGTGAATAGGGTGGCAAGGACTGGGGCCCACCAGTCAATATTGGCTTTGAGAAGCTCAGGAGAGATATTATCTGCTCCCGGGGCTTTTCTGTGTTTGAGTGCCTGAATAAGCCTCCTGATCTCCGCAACCGACACCGGAGGCCACTCATCACCTGCCGCACACTGTATTAGTGGCTGTGTCAAAGGCAGAGCTGAATATGAAGATTGGAAAAATGCCTCCCAAGTCCCTGCAGGTATAGTATACTCCACTTCTGAGGAGGTAGATCGCACTCCATTTGCTACCAGTCTCCAGAAGGTGGCCGAATCTCTCTCTCTGGATGCATCTATTAGGCATTTCCATTCTCTTTTCTGTGCCAGGAGTTTTTTGTTTTTGATCAAGATTTTATAATTTCGTTTATCTTCAAACCAGACCGTGGGGAGTTGGGGTAAATTGGCAGATCTATAATTCTTGTATTTTTTCAGTAAGTTTAGCTTCATGTCCTGACATTCTTGATCAAACCAGGGTTTGGAGTTTTTATATACTGAGGATTGCCTACTTGACCTGTTCCTTTTTTCCTTCAGGGAATCTTGAAGGAGTGAAATTAACTCCTGAAATAAATTTATCTTTAATTCATGGCTTGAGGAAGTTATAAGGTTTTCTCTCTTAGTGAGGAATTCCTTTGAGCATAGCCTACTTGAAATTTCCTTATGCAGTTCATCTGTCCATCTGATACGAGAATATCTGAGCTCCAAAGCTGTAGGGCTCGAATGTTCGATTTTCTCAGCGCAGGATAAATCCTTTCCCGCAGCTACGAGTGCACTTAATGGCAGATGGTCACTGTCTAAGCGCTCCTCCACTTTGCATTCCAGAACTTTGTTTTGAAGATCATACGACACGATTATATAATCAATTGTGGAGGCGCCATTGTTAGATATAAATGTGAATTCTCCGACCTTCTCCCCCTCTGTACGGCCATTTAGTATAACCAAGTCCAACTTGTTGACCAAGTGTAATAGGCATAAGCCGGCATAATTGCAGCCTTTATCCTTTGAGATTCTAGCTGGTATTGAGTGGGCTTCCTCTATAATGGGGGCTGTTTCATGGAAATGGGCATACAAAGCCTCATCAGATTGTCCAGTTCTGGCATTTAGGTCGCCTGCCACCACTACAGAGGCATCAGGAAATTGATTTGATAGTTTGTCAAGATACTGTTCTAACTGAGCCCAAGTATTTCTTATCAGTCTTTTCTCTCTTTGTGGGGGTAGGTATACGTTAATCAGCAGCAAGCTGTGGGTCCTCCACTGTACTTGCACAGCTGTGGCCAGATGGTCTAGTGGGTCTAGTTTTTTAAATATGGCCCTTAGCCTTGTTGAGATTAAAGTAACTAACCCACCTTTAACTCGCCCCCCTCTAGTACTTAAAAGACCTGGGAGGGAGAACGCAGAAAAGCCATTTAACTCCACTTCACTTGTGCTCCAGGTCTCCTGGAGAAACACAATGTCATGTCTCTGGATATATTTAGCAAAGGATTGGTCAGAAACCCTCTTTTGCCAACCTGCAATATTCCAAGTTAGCAAGGCAAGGTTGCACGTTGTCTTGCCAAAAGTTGATCTTAGTCAATTTGCCTTTGAAAGATTTTTAGGGCCTATCTTTTTATCTATTGGTTGAATTTCGTTCATTTTGGCAATGTCCATAGATGTATTATCGCCCAGGTACTCAATGGAATCAATTGAAGGGTGCAGCGTGCTAACATTAGTGATCAGTACTCCTTTTTTTGGCGAATCTACCTTGAGGTGTTCTATTTGACTGATACCAAGTTCATCCTCATCCAGGTATCTCATGCTGGTCCAAGAGCGCGTTGTGGTTGTCATAGGGATGGTTTCCTTCTTAGATGGTAGATTGTTGCTGTCCCTTACGCACTGTGTTAGATCTGTTGCTGTCAGGTTTATCTCTGCAGCTGCAGAGGTATTATAAAGGTAGTCTTTATAAGGCCTGCCCTCCTGAGTTGACTTTCCACCTTGACAAAGAGTTAACTTCACTGATGCCGTGTGATTTCTTGCCAGCCTGCTTCTGACTCCTGCTCCTGACATTGTGGAACTAGTGGCTCTTCAGGTGAGGTGGGACTCCAACTCCCATCACCCCCACCCAGCATGGCCAATGTTCAGGGATGGT
Organism: Podarcis melisellensis; assembly: GCF_964234715.1. Lineage (NCBI taxonomy): Eukaryota > Metazoa > Chordata > Lepidosauria > Squamata > Lacertidae > Podarcis > Podarcis melisellensis. The sequence continues at coordinate 4,915,618 of NC_138528.1, read as the reverse complement.
GGGAGCTGGAGTCCAGAAAACATCTGGAAGGCCAAAGGTTCCTCAATATCCCTGCTGCACAGTGGCGGGTTGCTGCATAAAGACTAAGCAGTCCAATAATTATCCAACAGATTTAACCACCCCAGTGGCGTGGAGGGGTGTGGGGAACATCTTTTTCCCCCCCTGAAGCAGCAAAATGTCCTGGGCCCTGGTCAGAAAGCAGCTGGTGAAGACCAGCATAAAAATTCCTCCCATTTCATATTGATGGAGAACTGAGTCCTGGGGGTGGGAGAGGAGAAAAGAGGGGAGAATAAAATCTATATAAACACCCACCCCCTTTCCTTTTCTTTTTAATTTACCGTATTTTTCCATAAGACACACTTTTTTCCTCCTAAAAAGTAAGGGGAAATGTCTGTGAGTCTTATGGAGTGAATGCATGGTCCCTGGAGCCGAATTGCCCAGGGGCGAAAAGCAGATCATGCTCTCTCTCTTTTTTTTTTTTTGAAAGAGGGAAGGGGGTGTTGAAACAAAGCCGCTGATTGCAAGTGATTGGAAGCGAGATAAGGGACACTAGCAATAAAGGAGGCTGCCTGGGAGGTAAAAGCCCATGGATCCTCAGGATTTTTGCATTGGGTCACCCCAAATTCACCATCAGATCACATACCATGTCCATGGCTACAGCCTGCACCAAAAAAATCACACACCCACTGTTGCGTGGGGCCACAATGGTGCAAAAACGTGGTGACAAAGCACGGATCCAGATGGATCCTCAGGATTTTTGCATGTGTGTGACAGTCAGGCGCCTGCACCATTAATAGAGTAATAAGAATAAGAATACCACACCCATTTAGCTGGGTTGCTCCAGCCACTCTGGGCGGCTTCCAACATATATAAAAACATAATAAAATATTACACATTAAATAGCTTCCCTATACAGGGCTGTCTTCACATGTCTTCTAAAGGTGAGATAGTTCTTTATCTCCTTGACATCTGGTGGGAGGGCGTTCCACAGGGCGGGCGTCACTACCGAGAAGGCCCTCTGCCTGGTTCCCTGTAACTTTGTTTCTCGCTGTGAGGGAACCACCAGAAGGACTTCTCGGTAGTGGCGCCCACCCTGTGGAACGCCCTCCCTTTAGATGTCAGAAGGTTGAACGATGGGGGTGGAGACGCTCCTTCAGGAATACTGGGCCGAGGGCCTTTAGGGCTTTCAAGGTCAGCACCAACACTTTGAATTGTGCTTGGAAACGTACTGGGAGCCAATGAAGATCTTTCAGGACTGGCGCTATATGGTCTTGGCAGCCACTCCCCGTCACCAGTTAAGCTGCCGCATTCTGAATTAGTTGTAGTTTCCGGGTCACCTTCAAAGGTAGCCCCCAAAGAGCGTGTTGCAGTAGTCCAATCGGGAGATAACCAGAGCATGCACCACTCTGGCAAGACAGTCTGCGGGCAGGGAGGGTCTCGTCCTGTGTACCAGATGGGGCTGGGAGACAGCTGCCCTGGACACAGAATTAACCTGTGCCTACATGGACAGCTGTGAGTCCAAAATGACTCCCAGGCTACGCACCTGGTCCTTCAGGGGCACAGTGACCCCATTCAGGATCAGGGAGTTCATGGGGCATCTGTGAAACCTTGCCATATTGTGGGCACTGCAAAAATTTGGGGAAATGCTACCAGTACCGGCTCATATTGGCAGAAAAAAGCACCGATCAGCCTGAATCAGCAGGCTCTTCTTCTGTAGGCGAGAGGTACATGCTGCCAACACCTGTCCCCATCGAGTTGGACAGGATCCGACAAATATAGAAAAGGCCTTGAGCGAGTTATCAGCGGCTGCTCCTTTTGCCTCCTTGCCTCTAGCTCTCAGCAGGCACTCAGAGCTGCTGTTAACAGAGTTAAGATCCAGCAAAAGAGATTACGCTGCAGGAGGTGAGATAAGGACAGGAGAGTGTGGTATTTTATCAGGGCAGCAGCAATGAGGAAAAAGGATTCGGGGCGGATTTCGTTTCGTGCAGGTGACCTCAGCTTGAAGAAGGGAACCATTGTGGCCGTTGGCCGCAGGCTGACATTAATCGGGTAAGAAGACCCCTGGCTCCTGGATCAGGCCAGTGGCCCATCTAGTCCAGCAGCCTATTATGGGAAAACTGCAAACAGCACATGAGTACCACAGCAACACTTGTGAGTCTTCCCTTCCACAGGCATTCAGAGGCATTTACGCAGTGGCATAGCGTCTGTTGCTGGTGCCCGGTGCTAGGGCGGACGCTCACCCGCTGGGCGGGTGATACCAGCCCAGCCCTTGCTGCTGGAGAGACGCCACTGCCACCGGAGCAAAGTGGGGCTGCGCTGAGCAACCTGCCTGCCCACCTCCGCAGAGGGGAGCTTGGCCAGCCAGCATGGCTCTTGGAGGCTGGAGAGGAGCAGCGAGCCAGGCTGCACTGGGGTGGGAGGGCTGCATGGGGCGCCTGGTTTGCACCGCCTCAAAAATCATGTGCCTGAGATCCCGGCCCCCTTGGCAGCCCAGTTCTCCACCCCTGTATTTACTGTCTCCACCAACATCAGAAATAGTCCTCAGGGGTAGATTTCCTTTGCACAGAAATCCCTCAGTCGCCAACTCATTGAATGTGCCTCTGCTTAATTTACTGGAATCCCCCCCCCCTTCGCTCAGGGGATGTAACATAGAGGGGGCACAATTTTTGAGGGGGCACAAACCAGGTGCCACCACACAGAAGCCCCCGGCACATCTTAACCCAGTGTTCCTCTCTGCCTGCAAAGGGCTGTGTCGGCCAGCCAGACTCCCCCGTGTGTGGGATGGCAGGCAGGTCAACATAGTTTTTAATGTTTGAAGTTTTGTTCTGTTTTTAATGTTCTGTTGAGAGCCGCCCAGAGTGGTGGGGTAGAATTAATATATTATTATTACTATTACTATTATTATTATGGCACCACTTTGCACCCTCCTGCCTAGTACAGTCATACCTCATGTTACGTCCGCTTCATTTTACGTTCTTTCAGGTTACGTCCCACGGTGACCCGGAAGTACAGTGGTACCTCAGGTTATATACGCTTCAGGTTACATACTCCGCTAACCCAGAAATATTACCTCGGGTTAAGAACTTTGCTTCAGGATAAGAACAGAAATCGTGCTCCAGCAGCGCAGCAGCAGGAGGCCCCATTAGCTAAAGTGGTGCTTCAGGTTATGAACAGTTTCAGGTTAAGAACGGACCTCCAGAACGAATTAAATACTTAACCCGAGGTACCACTGTACTGGAAAGGGTTACTTCCAGGTTTTGCTGCTCACACATGCACAGAAGCGCAAAATGACATCACATGCATGCGCAGAAGCAGCATAAAAAAGCCAATGCAATTCTGGGCTGCATCAATAGGAGTATAGCATCTAGATCAAGGGAAGTAATAGTGCCACTGTATTCTGCCCTGGTCAGACCTCACCTGGAGTACTGTGTCCAGTTCTGGGCACCACAGTTCAAGAAGGACACTGACAAACTGGAACGTGTCCAGAGGAGGGCAACCAAAATGGTCAAAGACCTGGAAACGATGCCTTATGAGGAACGGCTAAGGGAGCTGGGCATGTTTAGCCTGGAGAAGAGGAGGTTAAGGGGTGATATGATAGCCATGTTCAAATATATAAAAGGATGTCACATAGAGGAGGGAGAAAGGTTGTTTTCTGCTGCTCCAGAGAAGCGGACACGGAGCAATGGATCCAAACTACAAGAAAGAAGATTCCACCTAAGCATTAGGAAGAACTTCCTGACAGTAAGAGCTGTTTGACAGTGGAATTTGCTGCCAAGGAGTGTGGTGGAGTCTCCTTCTTTGGAGGTCTTTAAGCAGAGGCTTGACAACCATATGTCAGGAGTGCTCTGATGGTGTTTCCTGCTTGGCAGGGGGTTGGATTTGATGGCCCTTGTGGTCTCTTCCAACTCTATGATTCTAGGATTCTATGAATCACAACCCGCGCGTGCGCAGATGTGCCGCTGCTGGTTGCAATCTTTTCATGTTGCGAACGGGCCTCCGGAACGGATCCCGTTTGCAACCAGAGGTGCCACTGTATATGCACCTGCACCCCGGACACCGGCAAACACCGTTATGGCACTGCTTTGCTCTCAACCCCTTTGAGTCACAGCCCACCCTGTTCAGGAGGGTTTCAGGAGCAGAGGTTGGATGGCCACCTGTCCAGGATTCTTTCGCTGCAGTTCTTTCATTGCAGGGGTTGGACTAGTCCCTTCCCACTCTACAATTCTATCATTTGGAGTGGGGAATGCCATGGGGAGATCAGATTCCACCAGTCCTGTTGTAGTCATTTAGTCGTGTCCAACTCTTCATGACCCCATGGACCAGAGCACGTCCGGCACTCCTGTCTTGCCATGCCTCCCTCAGTTTGGTCAAACTCATGCTGGTAGCTTCGAGAACACTATCCAACCATCTCGTCCTCTGTCGTCCCCTTCTCCTTGTGTCCTCAATCTTTCCCAACATCAGGGTCTTTTTCAGGGAGTCTTCTCTTCTCATGAGGTGGCCAAAGTCTTGGAGCCTCAGCTTCAGGATCTGTCCTTCCAGTGAGCACTCAGGGCTGATTTCCATAAGAATGGAGAGGTTGGATCTTCTTGCAGTCCATGGGACTCTCCAGAGTCTCCTCCAGCACCAGGATTCAAAAGCATGAATTCTTCTGCGATCAGCCTTCTTTGTGGTCCAGCTCTCACTTCCATACATCACTACTGGGAAAACCATAGCTTTAACTATACGGACCTTTGTTGGCAAGGTGATGTCTCTGCTTTTTAAGATACTGTCTAGGTTTGTCATTGCTTTTCTCCCAAGAAGCAGGCGTCTTTTAATTTTGTGGCTGCTGTCACCATCTGCAGTGATCATGGAACCCAAGAGAGTAAAATCTTTCACTGCCTGTATTTCTTCTCCTTCCCTTTGCCAGGAGGTGATGGGACCTGTGGATCACTGCCTTGCCATGGCGAAGGGGCTTGAATAATTCAGAGAAGCTATGAGCTATGCTGTGCAGGGCCACCCAAGATGGACAGGTCATAGTGGAGAGTTGACTAAATGTGATCCACCTGGAGCTGGAACCGGCAAGCCACTCCAGTATCCCTGCCAAGAAAACTCCATGGACAAAGACAACAGGCACCAGTCCTGTTAAACACACCCAACTCCTGACCTGCTACATTTTTATACACTTATATGCTGCTTTTCCACCGAGCATCCAAAGCGGCTTATAACAGCAGCTGAATAAAGAAACAAAAATAACAGGGTTGTGTTTTTGGTTTTTTTTTAAAGAAAACTATTCAACTATTAAATTAATTTGAATTTTATATTATTCCTGCTTGCAGGGGGTTGGACCAAATGACTCGTTGGAGTCCCTTTCAACTGTACAATTCTATGATTATGGACTCCATTTAGAAACCTTGGTGATTAAACATAGTTAGTGAATAGTTGAAATGAATAAATGAAATATGGATAGAAGCTTTGCATTAAAAATCAGGAAACGCTTAGGCGAATTAAATCACTTTTTAGAAGACAACAAAACAATTTCTCCCCCCTCCCTGCATTTTAACTATACACTGAGCCAGTGCGGTGTAACGGTTAGAGTGTTGGACTAGGACCTGAGAGACCAGAGTTCGAATCCTCACTGGGTCACTTTGGAAGACAGTCTGTGCCTCTCAGCTTCACCCGCCTCACAGGGTTGTTGCTGGGATTAAATGAGGATGGGGAGAAACACATATGCCACTTTGAGCTCCTTGGAGGAAAAGGTGGGGTATATAATTGTGACGAATGCAATAAATGAAAAAACAACAACAACAGATAAATGCCTGAAATTGCACATGAGAGACGAAAAAGGGGAAACTGGTTTCAAGCGCTGAATGGAGCAGTGTTCCAAAGAAGTTGGCAGGATTCCTAAAATTGGCAATTTTTTCATCACGCCCACTGCGTATTCATTCATCCATCCGGGAAGCGCGGCCGTGTTTTTCGGGGCCGCGACAATCTCTCGATTGTGACGGGAAGGAAGAGCGCATGCACAAAGGCCGCCAGAGACTCGGCTCCCACAGAACAATCCGAACACACCCGGGGAAGCAGCCGAGCCACACGGACGCAGCCAGATCTGAATTCTGGGAACCGGTTTCCCGTGGAATTCCGTTGCTGGAGGCCAGAGAAACAGAATCACCTATGAGACCCGTCTGGTGACATTTGCTAGCCCTGAGTCAGCCAAAGTTATGGGAATCAGTTTGGGTGTCTGAAACTGGGGGGGGGGGGATGACCTGGACAACTTGGGGGGGCAAGTACATGCCAGTGGTAGGAGGGGCCAGGGGCAAACACAGGCGGAGCAAATTTTCCCTTTAGCCTACGGGCTAGTATCTGTGCATAGTCCTGCTCTTCACCCAAGGAAGCAAGATGCATCATGCGAGCCCAGGGGCATGTTCCAGCCAGGCAATGCAGGTGGTTTGAGAGTCCTGAGGGCCAGACAGAGACGTTTGGAGGGCCACATTGCCCCCACGCCTGAGGTTCTGCAGGAATGGCTTCCAATGCAACTGGGGAGGGCAGGGCCATCTTACCCATTGTGCTGGTCCTGTGGGTTACCCGAGAGGCGAGGTCCAAGTCCGGTCCATGGTCAAAGGTGCAACGTGGAGGCAGTCCGTAGTAGCTGAAGCTGGGTGCAGGGCAGGGAGTCAGGTGAAGTCAGGAACAGGCATGCAAGCAGGGAGCCAGGGCAGGTCAGGAGCTCAGGCAGGAAAGCAGGACAGGGTTCAGGCAGGAACTGGCAACCAACAATGTTGCTCCCGCAACTTGGGACTGGGCTGGCTGGCTTTTATCTGCCCCGAGGCATAAGGCGGCCCCTATCCTCTGGTGACTCGCCTCTCCTGGCCTGGACGCAAGCACTCCTCCTGCGGGAACTTAGTTCCCTCCGCCTCTCTGTCCTGAGCCTCTGCAGCTCAGGAGAGGCTGGAGGGTCACCGGACCCAGAGGCAACCTCCGCTTCCTCTGACGGGGCTGAGAGTGGAGCACCTGCAGGCAATGGGCCCTCCATCACCTCAGGAGCCAGAGCAGACTCCGCTGATGCCTGCACCTGAGGATCCAGCACAGGTGAGGACCCTTCAGGCTCATACCCCAGCCCCAGCTCAGCTGGTTCTGGAGGCAGAGAATCCTGGGCAGCCTGGGATTCCTCAGGTTCAGCATCCGTATCTGAATCCCAGGCCCTCACACCCATAGAGGCTAGTGGTGCGGGGCGCCAAGTTCTGGAGGGCGCCAGGGAAGAGGCGGAGGCTGAATGTGGTGTCTCCCGGCATCACCTCGCTGCCCTTGCCCGCCTCCGCCATGCTGCGCCAAAGCAGCGCTGTGGCAGGAACCTCTGCCACGGTGCCGGATATGCTTAAGATGGCCCTGGGGGAGGGAGTCCTTCCTTCAACATGGGCAGGATCCCTAGGTCATCCCTCTGGCAGATGCATGTCAAGTAATAATAATAATAATAATAATAATAATAATAATAATAATAATTTATTATTTATACCCCCCCAATCTGGCTGGGTTTCCAAAGCCACTCTGGGGAGCTCCCAACCAAATATTTAAAACACAATACAGCATTAAACATTAAAAACTTCCCCAAACAGGGCAGATGTCAGATAGTCGTCTATTTCCTTGACATCTGATGCGAGGCCGTTCCACAAGTAGGGCGCCACCACCAAGATGTCCCTCTGCCTGGTTCCCTGTAACCTCACTTCTTGCAGTGAGGGAACCACCAGAAGGCCCTTGGCACTGGACCTCAGTGTCCGGGCTGAACGATGGGGGCGGAGACGCTCCTTCAGGTATACTGGGCTGAGGTCGTTTAGGGCTTTAAAGGTAAGCCAACACTTTGAATTGTGCCGGGAAATGTACTGGGAGCCAATGAAGATCTTTCAGGACTGGTGTTATATGGTCCTGGCGGCCACTCCCAGTCACCAGCCTAGCTGCCGCATTCTGGATTAATTGCAGTTTCCAAGTCACCTTCAAAGGTAGCCCCACGTTCAATGGTATAAGGTGCTTCAAATGTATTTAGGCTATCTAAAAGATATAAACCTTTCCATATAAACCTGCCCAGGCTCTGATATATTGGGGGGGGGCTCCCTCAGTCCCACCACCCTCCCAGGCACGCTTGGTGGAGACGCACGACAGGGCCTTCTCGGTGGTGGCTGCCTCAGGAAACTTTGGAACTCCCTGCCCAGAGAAGCCCGACTAGCTCCCTCTTCTCTGTCCTTCTGCCAGCAGGTAAAGACTGCTTTATTCTAACAGTCCTTTGGGAAGTGACTGCTTTTTAAAGGAAAGTGATTCTAATAGTGAGGTGCTCCTTTTATTAACTGTATTTAAAATAGATATTTTTTTAAGAGGTTAATTACTTTTTTAATGGTAATCTTTTATATGTTTTTAGCTTTTTGCATTTTATTTGCTTTGTTTTAACTTGTGCAAGCCACCTTGAGCACCAGTCTGGGGAAAAGGCGGCTGATAATAATAATAATAACCTGCATATGATGAATCTGTGGCCTTTTTGCCTCCTTTGTCCCTACATTCCCCAGCTGTGAGGTTGGCACTTTGCTCTGGAACGACTGTCCAACAGAATCCCACCCACCACCTGGCGTAGAGGAGAGAGGTTTTCTTTTGGCACCGCTCCTCGTTTTCCTAAATATTCTGGACCAACGTAACTTGGCTGGGGACTCGTATATGCGGAGCGAAGTGTAGACATTCCATATTGCTAATAGGAAACACAGGGTCTGGGTCTTTATCCCATTTTGTTTCTGCAGGCTGCGCACCACAAATGTCCTGCCATAATTTAAGAGGGCGAGAGAAACTCTGTGGTTTACGCATCTGAACGGGGAGCAGGTTGGATTTCCTTTGCACCCCCTCTTTGAAATTAGCTGCAAAGAGGCTTTTCTTTTCACGGGTAAACCAAGCTGAACACACACATTCTTCTTGCTCCCCCCCCAAAACCCCCCCCAATTTCAGCTTCTAAGCAGGAGGCACTGTGCAGAACAGATCATATTGGAGGTACCCACTCCTGATGGATTCAACAGATCCCCTAACTTATCTTCCTCGCTATTCAATAAGAGCCAACAGATGTTTTCTCTCTCTCCCTCCTCCCTCGCCCCCCACAACACCGAAATATCTGCAATTCCATTGATTCCTTGAGGCTGCTGGCTTAATAACCAGAGAAGACTCTGAGAGAATCTGCGGCAAGTTTACGCTGAGCTGCAAGACCTGTGCGACTCTCGGGGAAAGGATTTCGATGGCTGAGGTCGGAACCAGCTAGCATTTGAGAGGGAAAACATCTGGGGTTTGGACTTCACCAGGCAGAATGGGTGACAGGGACCCTGTACCTATTAGCAGTGGTGTAGAAGGGGTGTGTATGGTTTCAGCTGGCGCAATGGAGGGGAAATTCAGTTTTTCTTTGCCCTTTATTGAGAAACCACCTGGTTCACACAATACAGCTGCCCTTTGCAATCTGTGCTCCTCCGAATTGCACGGCGCAGTTCCCTGGCCAAAAACGATGTGTGCAAAACAAATCTGTTAGGAGAAAAATGTGCACATCGTTTTATTCCTTTTACGCAAATCACTTGGAGGTTTTCGTCGCGATCAAGTGGAATACAAATTTCATTACATAAATAAATACTTTTCAGTGCACCTAGTCACCCCACTAGGGTTCCATATCTGTTTTCCACCCATAGGCAACCACTCTTGCAGTGTTGGGTAAGGAAAGAAGGGGGGACGACGATGGAAAAAATCCAGTTAGGAGAATCTGAAATTTCACCCATTTGAACTCCTGCAAGCAAATTTGGCTGGGGCAGGCTTGCTTAGATTTGTACCCGGGTTCATTTATTTTCTGTTCTCTAGAATTATGGGTGGATGGGTTTTCACCAGTAGGACTGGTCTCTCCTAATTCTCCTAATTGGAGACCTCCTCCAGAAACATCTCTGTTGTTGTTGTTGTTGTTGTTTAGCCATTTAGTCATGTCCGCCTCTTCGTGACCCCCTGGACCAGAACAGGCCAGGCACTCCTGTCTTCCACTGCCTCCCGCAGCTTGGTCAGACTCATGTTTGTCGCTTCAAGAACACTGTCCCACCATCTCGTCCTCTGTCGTCCCCTTCTCCTTGTGCCCTCCATCTTTCCCAACATCAGGGTCTTTTCCAGGGAGTCTTCTCTTCTCATGAGGTGGCCAAAGTCCTGGAGCCTCAGCTTCAGGATCTGTCCTTCCAGGGAGCACTCAGGGCTGATTTCCTTCAGAATGGATAGGTTTGATCTTCTTGCAGTCCACGGGACTCTCAAGAGTCTCCTCCAGCACCAGAATTCAAAAGCATCCGTTCTTCGGTGATCAGCCGCTTTTATGATCCAGCTCTCTTGTCTCATTAAATATGCTAAAGCTATTTTTGGTCGTTAACAGTCGTCAACAGTTGAAGCAAAATAAGAAATTCCTTCCAGTAGACCAACTAAGTTTGTTCTGGGTATGAGCTTTCATGTGCGTCCATACTTCTTCAGATACCATGCACATGAAAGCTCCTACCAAGAACAAACTTAGTTGGTCTCTAAGGTGCTACTGGAAGGAATTTTTAAATTCTGTTTCGACTACAGCAGACCAACACAGCTACCTGCATCTAGTTTACCATACCCATTGAGTCAATCACCCATCTCCTACTATCCTTCTGAGAAAAACTCCACCCCACCCTCTCGCTCTATATAAGGGTCTGATGAGTCTGTTTCAGTGTATCTGAAGAAGTGTGCATGCACACGAAAGCTTAGACCCAGAACAAACTTAGTTGGTCTCTAAGGTGCTACTGGACAATTGTTTTCAATAATAATAATAATAATAATAATAATAATAATAATAATAATGTAATATTTATTTATTTATGCCCTGCCCATCTGGCTGGCTTCCCCCAGCTATTCTGGGCAGCTCCCAGCAGAATATTAATAATAAAAAAGCGATCAAACATTAAAAACTTCCCTAAACAGGGCTGCCTTCAGATGTCTTCTGAAAGTCAGATAGTTGTTTATTTCCTTGACATCTGATGGGAAGGCGTTCCACAGGGAGGGAGCCACCACCAAGAAGGCCCTCTGCATGGTTTCCTGTAACTTGGCTTCTCACAGTGAGGGAACTGCCAGAAGGCCCTCAGAGCTGGACCTCAGTGTCCAGGCTCGACGATGGGGGTTCCTCTGAATGCCAGTTGCTGGACATCACAAATGGGGAGAATCTCACACTCAGGTCCTTGTGGGTTTCCTGTCTGGGCATCTGGTTGGTCACTGTGAGGGCAGAGTTCTGGTCTTGCTGGGCCGAGCTTCAGGGCTGATCTTGTGTTCTGCTGTTCCAAAGACATCTTGAGCTTTGAAGACGAGAACTGTTCAGCCAGGCCAGTGGCTCATGTAGCCTGGCACTGATAGACTTTTCTTTGAATTTATCTAACCCTCTTCTAAAGCCATCCACCTCAATGGCTATCATTGCTTCCTGTGGGAACGAATTCTGTGTTTTAGTTGTGCGTGCCAAGCCACACCAGCTTTCAAGAATCAAGATATTCCAGATAGGGCTGGAGTAACCATTAAGCAAAATAAGCATGTATGACGCGGGTGGCGCTGTGGGTTAAACCACAGAGCCTAGGACTTGCCAATCAGAAGGTCGGTGGTTCGAATCCCCGCGACGGGGTGAGCTCCCGTGGCTCCTGCCAATCTAGCAGTTTGAAAGCACATCAAAGTGCAAGTAGATAAATAGGTACCACTCTGATGGGAAGGTAAACAGCGTTTCCATGCGCGGCTCTGGTTTGCCAGAAGCGGCTTAGTCCTGCTGGCCACATGATCCGGAAGCTGTACGCTGGCTCCCTCGGCCAGTAAAGCGAGATGAGCGCCGCAACCTCAGAGTCGGTCACGACTGGACCTAATGGTCAGGGGTCCCTTTACCTTTACTTTAGGGCATGAAGGGAAGAGGGGCACCATGAAAAATTCCCATTGAACACTAATTTCACCAGCATTTTCACTCCTCAGTGTAACGAAAAATGTAGAAACAAAATTCAGCCGTGCTGAACTTTATAAAATAATTGCAGAAGTCAAGGCTGAGTGTGCCTTTCCAAACGTGGACATTTGCTTTCGTATATTTTCAACACTCATGTTCACCAGTGGCTCAGCCAAGCGTTCCTTTCCTCAGTTGAAGTCAATTAACAACCCCAACAGAAAAACTATGCAACAAGGCAGGCTGGATACCTTATCTCGACTAAGTATAGAAGCAGAAGCGTTACGTGAGATTGGTTTTGAAGATCACAGACGTTGCAGTTAGAAAAAGCAAGAGAAATTTTTTCAAATACAAATAAAGTGGGAGTATGCCAAAACAAACATAATTTTCCATCTTACTGTCACTTCCGTTTCATTTCGACAAAATGAACTTTTATTTTACGGCTTGTTATTGTTTACTTTTTGAATCAGATATATATGGGCGCACCAAAATCTTTTAAGTGCGTAGGGCCTCTAAAAGTCTTTACCCATTTAAGTAATCTGTATTCAGTTATTTTTAAGAAAGAAAATGAAGTACTTAAATGTAAGAGAAATATGGAAACTGCAAAGAGACAGAGGGAAGTGAATTAACCAGGTTAGTGGAACAGAAAGAGTGTGATGGTAAAAAGAAAGAAAGAAAGAAAAAAGATGGAATACGAACGTAAAGTCTTTCTAGGAATTTTGTGTATAGAATATCCAAACTATGGTTTTTTTACTCCTTAAATAATTTTGTGTATTTGACAAAGATATTTTCTTTTTTTCTTTCTCTTTGTCAGGCAAGGCCTCTTTCCACCTGCCTTGCTCCACCCTCTAGTCTCTGCTTCTCAATTTGTATTGCATTATTTTATGTACTGTGGCTTTCCATTGCTTTATTGGTTATAGTTTAGAAATTATTTATTGTAACTGCTGAGTAGATTTCTGTATAACTTTCTTATGTTGATATTATCATTATTATTTTACACTATCCTAATGATTGTTGAATGTTTCTTTTATTATTATTATTATTATTATTATTATTATTATTGATACAGCAAGAAAAAAACACAAATACCAAATTACACACAGGAATAACAATAGACACATAATTTTCTTAACAAACAATAAAACATAAATTGGTCTTAACACTAAAGACCCAAGCTCCCGTCGATTCCATATTTCGATTTCATATTACTTATTGCCAATACACTCTTTTATCACAATTAAACTTTTCCTTAATATATCTAATTGCAACTATTACTGAAGTTCCTCGAATGCTGCAACAGAATTTAAACTACTATATTTATCTTTCAAATATTCTTTGAAAACCTCCCATTTTGAGACAAATTCCTGTTTTGATTCATTCTTTATTTTTTTCTGATACACCGTCTAATTTGGCATATTCTGTCAGCTTTTGGATCCAATCCTGTATAGAGGGGATTTCATTACTCTTCCATTTTGCCGCGATCAGAACTCTTGCTGCCACCGTCGCATATAAAAAGATACCCTTCCTCTTTTGCGGAATATCCAGATCTGTTATTCCCAGGAGGTAGGCCTCTGGTTTCTTGGTTTCTTTTATATATATATATATATATATAGCTTGCTTATTTTAAAGTTTTGTTTTACCATCACATTTTTGCATTGCATTAGATTGTTATAAGATGTGCATTTTTTGTTTCTTCAGCTCGTAAATTGCCTTGAGAGTTGCAAGATAGAAAGATGGTATGTTGTTGTTGTTCTTGTTGTTTAGTTGTGTCCGACTCTTTGTGACCCCATGGACTAGAGCACGCCAAGCACTCCTGTGTCCCACTGCCTCCCACAATTTGGTCAAACTCATGCTGATAGCTTTGAGAACACTGTCCCACCATCTCATCCTCTGTCGTCCCCTTCTTCTTGTGCCCTCCATCTTTCCCAACATCAGGGTCTTTTCCAGGGAGTCTTCTCTTCTCATGAGGTGGCCAAAGATGCTGTCTAGGTTTGTCATCGCTTTTCTCCCAAGAAGCAGGCGTCTTTTAATTTCGTGACTGCTGTCACCATCTGTAGAGATCATGGAGCCCAAGAAAGTAAAATCTCTCACTGCCTCCATTTCTTCCCGAAAGACGGTATACAAACTAAAAATGACGACGATGATGATGAATACTTGTGCACAACGCCATTCACGTGGACCTCTTCCTTCCCCAGCTGGGTTCCTGGGGCAAGGAGGATCACGTTGACAAAACCAATTGCTTCCGAGTGGCGTGTCGCCCTCGGAACAAGCGAGCTAATGACGCTTGCCCGCTGGTGGGGCTTGGGAGCAATTAGCTCTCGCAAATCCCAAGACAAGCAGTCTGCAGGCGGACTAAAAGGTCTCGCAGACAATGGAGGCCCCTACGGCCTCGTGGACCTCTGTCAGGTCCGTGAATGTCACTCGCCACCGCAGAGGCCGCGCCGGCCCTTTGATGGCCGGGAACCCCAGGCTTTGGAGCTGGGCAAGGAATGTCTTCCCGGTTTGGGGGCTAACCTGTCAGGTCCCCACAGTTGGCAGAGCCAAGAGGACCCAGTCAATAAACAAATAAGAAGGCCGAAATTGTTTTCCTTTTGTGATGCGCTTGTCAGCATTAACATTCCTGGGATGTTGTCCGACCCCCGTCCCTTTGTAACGGGGACTGAAGCCGCTTGCCGTTTCCCGACGGCGGTTCATTTCTGGACATTTGTTTGCCAATCTGTGCTCAGTTGACGGGAGCTAATTTGCAGATTAGCACAATTGCTTGTTTGCATTCGGGTCTTCCGGCAGCTGAGCAGGAAAGAGGATTTCCAATGCACACACCCAAATACCCACCCTGCTTTCGCTGTGTGGGCAGGGTGTGCGCTTTTGTGGCTAGAGTGATGCCCTGGGAGCAACGCCAGATTTAGGGTGGTGCGGGTAGGTCCCCCCCATGCAAGGTGCCAAGCTGAGGTGGAGCAAAACCGAGAAGATCTGTAGTTGAGAAGTTCCATTCGGGGGCACAAGAATTTGGCCTCACACAGGGCAACTGAATTATGTGTTCCTTGGAAGACAATTTGTGTTCCTTGGAAGACAGGTGGAATGTAAATGTTTTAATAAACAGCAGAACTACAATTCCCAGCACCCACAAACTATAGTTCCCAGTGTCCTGGTGTGTGTGTGCGCTTTCAATGTATGGTGTGTACACAGCCACTGATTAGTTACTGTCCTGTGCATTATTTCAGCTGTCCATGGTGTGGAAAACGCCACTTCGCCGACAGATTTGGAGATGCCATCTTGTGCGCAGTACATGGAATCAGGGTGAGGAGCAGCATCGCATCCTTTGCTTCAGGCTGCAAAATGGCTTGATCCTGCCCTGCCGGCAAAGCTGCTCTTACGCCCTTAAAACAGATAGCCAGCACGCACGCCCCCCCCCATCAGTAGACAACCTCCAGGATATGGAAATAATTGTGCCTGACTTAATGGAAGTTATCAGCAAGTTTCCTGCCAAACTGAAGCATCGTGCACATGGCAGGAGAGATGTAATTCACAAGTATTAATAAAACACACACACACACACAGAACAGCCCAGCAACCCAGGGGCCGCGGCGCACTGATCACATCAGCCCAGATGTTCGCGAAATGAAAAACAGCCCCAGTGCGTGGCCTCTTGTACTGATGTAAGGGAATGTTTAACATGTGACAGGGTCATTATATATCACAGAATGTAAGAAACGTCATGGAGAAGGATTTCAGCGCAGTCTGAGGGAATGTGGCATTGTTAACTATTTCAAACGTAGCTGTTTGGTGCAGTCAGAAAAATTCAGAGAGCCGTGTAAGAAGGAGCGACTCCCATTGAGAGCGCCTCCAGATGAACTGTTTGTCAAGCATTTGCCCTGATTTGCTCGCACAAAGCTTGTGCAGGGCTTATACTACGTTAGATCACAAGGAGCATTCATTTCTAACTGCTTTGCGGGGTGTTAAACATCTCCCCTTTGATCCACCATTTCCATTTCCCCATCGCCTTCCAACCCACAAAAGTCCATTTTTAAAAAAGAAGTGGATTTCTTGCAACAAGCACTTTTGTTGTTGTTTAGTCGTTTAGTCGTGTCTGACTCTTCATGACCCCCTGGACCAGAGCACGCCAGGCACTCCTGTCTTCCACTGCCTCCCACAGTTTGGTCAAACTCATTCTGGTAGCTTCAAGAACACTGTCCAACCATCTCGTCCTCTGTTGTCCCCTTCTCCTTGTGCCCTCCATCTTTCCCAGCATCAGGGTCTTTTCCAGGGAGTCTTCTCTTCTCATGAGGTGGCCAAAGTCTTGGAGCCTCAGCTTCAGGATCTGTCCTTCCAGTGAGCACTCAGGGCTGATTTCCTTCAGAATGGAGAGGTTTGATCTTCTTGCAGTCCATGGGACTCTCAAGAGTCTCCTCCAGCACCAGAATTCAAAAGCATCAATTCTTCAGCGATCAGCCTTCTTGATGGTCCAGCTCTCACTTCCATACATCACTAAACAAGCCCCTTCATGGATCACTGCATTGCTGTGGCGAAGGGGCTTGAATAACTCAGAGAAGCTATGAACTATGATGAGCAGGGCACCCAAGATGAACAGGTCATAGTGGAGAGTTTTGACCAAATGTGATCCACCTGGAGCAGGAACCTGGCAAGCCACTCCAGTATCCCTGCCAAGAAAACTCCATGGACAAAGACAACAAGCACTTTAATCCATGCTAATTGCACAAACCTCACAGAGTTGCAGTTCCCAGGACCCTTAAACTAAAACTCCCAAGATTCTTTGAGGGTAAGCATTGTGATTTAAATGGATGTGAACTTTATGTATTGCCTCTGATGCCAGGCAAAAAAAGGCGGGTGATAACAAGCAGTATGTTACAATGGCTGTGAAGACGGATGAAGGCTGCAGCAAATAAGAATCTACCAGTCGCTGTGATACTCATGCCATCGGGATATAGCCTTACTGCAAAGACTGTGCGTTGGTCAGCGTGCCCTGGTGTACGCACATAAAACAAATTCACGCGCAGGCGTCTTCCAGAAACCCACCCTAAACCCAAACCCCCAAAAGTCCCATGGCAATTGGCAAACTGCAATGGGGGCAGTGAAATCTAGAAGCCCCTAGTCATGAACCGGCACATGGGTGGCGGATACAGATTCAGTCGCTCTGACTCAAGGAAAGAGGCAGTTGAGCAGCTCGGCAGCTGTCTCCATGACTGAGCAGCCCTTTTTAGGATCCACTCTGCTCACCCCGAAAAGGGGGAAGGGCTAGAAAAGGTGCCCTAAACGTAGTCTGCCTCCCTTTCCGCCTGACCGGATCCAGAATTGGCCTCCACATTCACTTTCGAACTCACTGTTAAAACTGTGTTTATGGAAGACAATCTTACTGGCTACGAGGGATCACCAAAGACTCACGCAATGGGACTTTCATTTTCTCTCTTCTCCCCATGCATTCCCAACCCTCTGGAGCAGATTTTTTTTGGGGGTATGCAAGACAGCCATGGGCAGAAGAAGAGGAAGCTCTGTCATGTCTGTCAAGCGAGCAGAACATCAGTGCTGGGTACAACCTGGAGTCTTGCCATGTATTTGGGCATTGTTATTTTCTAAATAAGTTACAGCATGGGTAGGCAAACTAAGGCTTGGAGGCTGGATCTGGCCGAAACGCCTTCTTAATCCGGCCTGCGGACGGTCCAGGAATCTGCGTGTTTTTACATGAGTAGAATGTGTCTTTTTATTTAAAATGCATCTCTGGATTATTTGTGGGGCTATAGGAATTCGTTTATATATACCAGTATATTTTTCCAAAATATAGTTCAGCCTACCACATGGTCTGAGGGAATGTGGACCAGCCCCCTGCTGATCCCTGAGTTACAGGGTAGAAAGGGCATTGCAATTTGCACCTCCTCACAAAAAAGCACTCAATGGAAGTTTAGACTTCTGAGAAATCAAGGCTTCCCAGCGCATTCTTGTGTGAGCTCCTGTAAAGGTAAAGGTAAAGGGACCCTTGACCATTAGGTCCAGTCACGACCGACTCTGGGGTTGTGGCGCTCATCTCGCTTTATTGGCCGAGGGAGCCGGCGTACAGCTTCTGGGTCATGTGGCCATCATGACTAAGCTGCTTCTGGCGAGCAAGAGCAGCACACAGAAATGCCGTTTAGCTTCCCGCCGGAGTGGTACCTATTTATCTACTTGCACTTTGACGTGCTTTCGAACTGCTAGGTTGGCGGGAACAGGGACCGAGCAACGGGAGCTCACCCCGTGGCAGGGATTCGAACCGCCAACCTTCTGATCAGCAAGTCCTAGGCTCTGTGGTTTAACCCATGGCGCCACCCGCATCCCTATGTGAGCTCCTGTACCAATTTGCAAAACACCATATCTGTCAGGGAATCGGTTGGGTTCTCTGTTTTGCTGAGCCTCTCAGGATTGCTCCTCTCCATCCCATGCTCTGTACCCTTGGACTGCTGAGCAGCAAGCCCCCGCCATCCTCCAGGGGAACAGGGGGCATGGGGAGGAAGCACCCCCTGCCTCTTGGGATGAGCACCAGCAAGGCAGAAGACCATCTGCTCCCTTCCATTGGAGGGTATGTAACTTTGAGCAACCTCTGCAGCTGGAGGCAGCCATGCTTCTGAAGAGGAAAAGGGTAAAGGGTGGCGCTGTGGTCTAAACCACTGAGCCTTGGGCTTGCCGATCAGAAGGTCGGCAGTTCAAATCCCCATGATGGGGTGAGCTCCCATTGCTCGGTCCCAGCTCCTGCCAACTTAGCAGTTCGAAAGCACGTCAGGTGCAAGTAGATAAATAGGTACCGCTCCGGCGGGAAGATAAATGGCGTTTCCGTGTGCTGCTCTGGTTTGCCAGAAGTGGCTTAGTCATGCTGGCCACATGACCCAGAAAAACTGTCTGCAGACAAAACGCCGGCTCCCTTGGCCTGTAAAGCGAGATGAGCTCTGCAACCCCAGAGTCGTCTGCGACTGGACTTAACTATCAGGGGTCCTTTACCTTTTTTTTTAAGGTAAAGGAGCCCTGGATGGTTAAGTCCAGTCAAAGGCGACTCAGGAGTTGTGACGCTCATCTCACTTTCAGGCCGAGGGAACCAGCGTTTGTCCACAGACAGCTTTCTGGGTCATGTGGCCAGCAGGCTAAGCCACTTCTGGCGCAACGGGACACCGTGACTGAAACCAGAGCACATGGAAACACCGTTTACCTTTCCGCCACAGTGGTACCTGTTTATCTACTTGCACTGGCATGCTTTTGAACTGCTAGGTTGGCAGGAGCTGGGGCAGAGCAACGGGAGCTCACTCCGCCGTGGGGATTCGAACCGCCGACCTTCCAATCGGCAAGCCCAAGAGGCTCGGTGGTTGAGACTACAGGGGAATTTCCTGCAGGTTTCCCATTGGAACAGCTGTTTTGAGAATAGGATGCTGGACTATGTTCTCAGTTGGCATAATAATATTGAAGAGAACTTTGCCGCATGGGCACCTATGAAGGAAGTGCAAATGTGCTCTCTTTTTTTGGATTACATAAATTATCCTTTCAGAGGCTGAAATCCACACCAAGGAGGGGAACATGGGGCTGGAGTTTCAGGAGGTCCGTTTACACTTGGGTCCGTTTCTTCATGAGCGAACATGGCACCGTGATCTGCTTTCCATTTGCTTGTCAAATACCAGCACCCTTAAAAAAACTAAAAAGCCATGGCACTAAATCCACCATTCTAACCTAACATCTACCCACAATTACTGCAGAAATAAGTCAGCAATTTTGAATTATACAAGCACAAAGGAAAACATCTGTAACCAATCACCATTTTTCTTTTCTTTTCCTCACCCCCCCCCCCGCCCCCAATCTCCTTTTGGCCATTTTACGTCTCGAAGTTCTCTACACAGTTTTTGCAACCCTTGTTTTAAAAAATAAATAAAAATACTAGTAGTAAAAGTTGTTTTTTTAAAAAAAACACACACACCAAACAAACGGTCTCAAGGCTGGGAAACACATATGAACTGGAGGTTTAGCCTGAAGAGAGAATTTTTACGGCTGACTTATAACCCCCTGAAAAATAGGGGTTTATAATGGAAATGCTGACAGACCTATAACTAGAACAACAATGTGCGTAGAGGAATTGAATTTCCAAGTTATCTCCTGGCTGCTTTATGCGAGCAACACAGCGGCAGGAATCTGTGCATCACACACCGCAAAGCACAATTTATCAATTGCAGGCAGCCCAATGAAATAAATATTACGGTTCTCTTTATAGGGAAATGCCTGGAATGATAGGCGGTGATAATGGAGCAACTCTGCATGGGTTTGTATCTACTATATATTTTGGGAAATGGTTTGTTCATTTGTTCTCAGGGGCCTCTTGCGATATCATTGGCAAGCTATGAATGAGGGCTCCCAAGATTTGGGTGGGGGGTTCTCATCACTGACTGCATGCCAGCCTCCGCCATTTGGGTTCAAGGTGGTGAAGAGAAGCAAGATATGGGTGTGACTTTGCCATTTTTATTTATTTACTTTGTTAAACAGGAAGGGCTGTTTATCCTGTGGTAGGCGTGGCAGTCCTCATTGGTGTTTGGACGCCGGTCGCCATTTTGAATCCAGATGCTGGACCCCAACGTGACTTTGGTGTGGCTGGTTTTTGACACGACGGGTAAAAACTCACAACTTACATTCAAAAATCACGATGTTTTTATGTTTCAGGAAAGTTCCAAGGCAATGTCAGGCACTCCCCTGCTAGTGTGTGTATGTGCGCTCGTGTGTGAGAGAGATAGAGAGAGGATGATTTGGCCTCTAAGTTTTTGTTTTTATTTTACAATCAATTCGGGTTGGCACTCGACCATGATCAAAGCTATTAGAGGGATGGATTGCACACAAGATGATAGATAGATGATAGATGATAGATGATAGATAGATAGATAGATAGATAGATAGATAGATGATAGATAGATGATAGATAGATAGATAGATGATAGATAGATAGATAGATAGATAGATAGATAGATAGATAGATAGATATAGATAGATAGATAGATAGATAGATAGATAGATAGATAGATAGATAGATAGATATAGATAGATAGATAGATGATAGATAGATAGATAGATAGATAGATAGATAGATAGATAGATAGATAGATAGATAGATAGATAGATAGATGATAGATAGATGATAGATAGATAGATAGATAGATAGATAGATAGATAGATAGATAGATAGAGATATAGATAGATAGATGATAGATAGATGATAGATAGATGATAGATAGATAGATAGATAGATAGATAGATAGATAGATAGATAGATAGATAGATGGTAGATAGATAGATATAGATAGATGATAGATAGATAGATGATAGATAGATGATATATGAGAGAGAGAGAGAGAGATATGAGATGATAGATATAGATATAGATAGAGATAGAGGTATAGATAGAGATAGATATAGATGATAGATAGATATATATAGATGATAGATGATAGATAGATGATAGATAGATAGATGATAGATAGATAGATAGATGATAGAGGAGAGAGAGAGGGAGAGAGACCCCTTCAAATGTACCAGGTGGAAACATGTAGATGCAAGAGTATGGTCAAAACGAGACATTATACCAGGCATAGGCAAACTCGGCCCTCCAGCTGTTTTGGGACTACAACTCCCATCATCCCTAGCTAATAGGACCAGTGGTCAGGGATGATGGGTGTTGTAGTCTCAAAACACCTGGAAAACTGCTATCCCGAATAACATTTTTTAAGGGAGGGGCTGGGGATGAGTTCATGAAACCAACGGGGCTGGAAGTCAAAAAAAAGAAAAAAAAAAGAGCCTGAGACACACTGCTCTCTGGCTTCATAGGATCGCCTCCTCGATCCAGGTTTGTGGCCGTTGCCGCCAGTCCAGAAGTGGATGGTTTTGCGGCTTCCGTGTAAGGGAAGAAAAGAGGGAGGTGACAATTGTTCTAGCAGGTGTGTGCAAATGGGGCGGAACAAAGGCGCTAATGGGAAAAGCAAATGGGAGGCTCGCATATCTCAGGCGCATGTTAAAGCCATAGCATTGTGGGAGCATGTATCAGATTTTTTTTTAAAAAAAAATGAATTCAATAATATTTTCCCCACCCCCTCAGACTGAGTTGAGCAGGGCAGGGGAGTTGAATTAGTTTCAAGAAAGGAAGAATCCCCATTTAGAGCTCTCAGATAAACCGAGAGGGTTATTCTGCTCTGACCCACAAGCCATTTCTCTCTCTCTCTCTCTCTCTCTCTCTCTCTCGTCCACATTTCTGCTTGTCCTGGCTTTTGATGATATTGCATACCAATTCATTCCCCTGGGTCCGAGAGATTTTATTATTGTTCCTCGTGGTGCCTTGCAAAATCCGCTCTTACCCGCTGAATCGGATCTTATCAGACGCATGGAAAATCCAAAGAGAGTTTGAGCTTCAATCCGGCTCGGAAGAACGGATTTTCGCAAGGCACAAACGTGGAACGAGAAATGCTCCCGGAACCTCTGAGAAGGAACCGGTACAGGAACCCAAATACAGGTCTAGCAGAAGTGTGCATAAGCCCTCAGTAGCTCTCAATACCGTTGGCCGTGGTGTCCACCCAGACCATCTCTGAGTTGGGAGCTGGTGGCACAGCGATGCCATGGTTCTGAAATCTAGGGTCCCAATCAAGGGAAGTCATGTTGTTGTTGTTTAGTCGTTTAGCCGTGTCTGACTCTTTGTTACCCCATGGACCAGAGCACACTAGGCACTCCTGTCTTCCACTGCCTCCCTCATGCTGGTAGCTTCGAGAACACTGTCCCACCATCTTGTCCTCTGTCGTCCCCTTCTCCTTGTGCCCCCCCATCTTTCCCAACATCAGGGTCTAGAGGGACGCTAGAGATAAGGAGGCTGCCTGGGAGGGGGGAGGTAAAGACAGCAAGCTTGCAAAGGGGGAAAACAGGAAGACTAAAGCGATAAGCAGAAAAAATAGTAGAAAGGGAGAAGCAAAAAACTGCTCCAGCTAAGGACAAGGCACTAAGGCAAAGAAGAGGGAAGGGAGTGTTGAAAGGAAACAGCTGATCAGTAGGATCGGAAGAGGGATAAGGGATGCTAATGGAGGCTGCCTGGGAGGGGGGAGGTAAAAGCCCATGGATCCTCAGGATTTTTGCATTGGGTCACCCCAAATTCACCATCAGATCACATAACATGTCCATGGCTACAGTCTGCACCAAAAACAAACAAACACACCCACTGTTTTGTGGGGCCACAATGGCACAAAAACGTGGTGCCAAAGCACAGATCCACATGGATCCTTAGGATTTTTGCATTGGGTCACCCCAAATTCACCGTCAAATCACATATCATGTCTGTAGCCACAGCATGAACCAAAAGAAATCATACATCCACTGTTTCTTTCAGAATATTTTTTCCTTCTTTTCCTCCTCTAAAAACTAGGTGCGTCTTATGTTCAGGTGCATCTTATGGAGCGAAAAATACAGTATACCAAATAAATAAGTAAAACATGCAATGGGGCTCCTTCCCACACCAATGCAGCAGAGGATTATGGGACATGTTTTGCTTTCCTGGTTGCTTTGGCAATCAGCAAACCGCGGAGAGAAATGTTGCTTCCATATTTGCCTTGCCCCGTTCAATATTTGTTATTGGAGGAAAAAGCCTATCTCCTTTTGATGTGATCTGGAGCAGAACAGGCCCAGCTAAGAGATTACTTTCATATCTTAATTTCCCCCCCGAGGAAGAGCTTGTATGTTCAAAATGTGTCAGGGAATTAGTTTGGCCGTAAATTATTTTCTGCACCTGGCCGTCACTGCGCTACAGAGCCTCCTTGCTCTGCGGCTGAGGCCTCCTCCGTCTGCCTGAAATCCCTGGCGAATGTCCACCACGTGTCCCCAAGTGTTTTGAGACGAACGTCTCCCTCCTTTGCACTGAACGCGTTCGGCTCAGCACACCCCACGGCGCACGCAAAGCGAACCTCTTGGCCGGCTGCAGGAGAGAAACCGGCCCTCAAAGGCTCCCGAGAACGAACAGCCACCAGGAATCGTATCCAGTTAGCCTGCATTTTTATTGCCTTAAATTTATGCAGCTCCATGCTGGGCAGGAGGGAGGGAGGGAATCCCTCTCCTCCACCGCTGCATTTTCATAAAAGTTTGCAACAAGTCAAAAGGTAAATAGGTTAGCTTCGTGCTGCAATAAATTGTGCTTCCCCCTCTCTTTACAAGCTCTCCAGCTGTTTATGCAAAAATGTAGCAGTAACAATAAAAGCGAACCGATAGTCCCTGCACATTCATTTCGCCGTAATGAAACCTCTCCCCCCCACACATGGTCTCCTGCAGTCACCTTCCCAAGAGAGGTGTGTAAGGTAAAGGTAAAGGTAACAAAGGTCCGTATAGTTAAAGCTATGGTTTCCCCAGTAGTGATGTATGGAAGTGAGAGCTGGACCATCAAGAAGGCTGCTCGCCGAAGAAATGATGCTTTTGAATTATGGTGCTGGAGGAGACTCTTGAGAGTCCCATGGACTGCAAGAAGATCAAACCTCTCCATTCTGAAGGAAATCAGCCCCAGATCCTGAAGCTGAGGCTCCAAGACTTTGGCCACCTCATGAGAAGAGAAGACTCCCTGGAAAAGACCCTGATGTTGGGAAAGATGGAGGGCACAAGGAGAAGGGGACGACAGAGGACGAGATGGTTGGACAGTGTTCTCGAAGCTACCAGCATGAGTTTGACCAAACTGCGGGAGGCAGTGGGAGACAGGATTTCCTGGCGTGCTCTGGTCCAGGGGGTCATGAAGAGTCCGACACAACTAAACGACTAAACAACAAAAAGTAAAGGAGCCCTGAACGGTTAAGTCCAGTCAAAGGTGACTATGAGTTTTGCGGTGCTCACCTCGCTTTCAGGCTGAGGAAGCCGGTGTTTGTCCACAGATAGCTTTCCTGGTATTGTGGCCAGCAGGACTAAACCACTTCTGGTGCAACGGACACCATGACGGAAACCAGAGTGCACGGAAACGCCGCTTACCTTCCCGCCAAAGCGGTACCTATTTATCTACTTGCACTGATGTGCTTTCAAACTGCTAGGGTGGCAGGAGCTGGGACAGAGAAACATGAGCTCAGCCTGTTGCAGGGATTCTAACACCGACCTTCCGATCGGCAAGCCCAAGAGGCTCAGTGGTTTAGACCACAGCACCGCTCATCCCTCATGCTCCAGAGAGATGCGTGTGGCATTCTGCACCGTGGAAAGGCGTCATTTTCACCAGGTGGAAGGAAAAGGTACTTGTGAGCACCTTCCCAGACTCCTAAACCATTGGCTTCAATGACCAGGGCACTGAAGCACTTTACTCCTCTTGAATCTATTTATAAAAATATTTATATACCATGGACTGTAAAAAAACCAAACAAAAAAAAACAGAGCAATTTACAGCAATTGTACATAAAAACCACACCACAAAACATACCATGGAAAGTATAAATCAGAAATCAAGTAACGGTTGTACAAAGATGTGTATTTAATGGCCTGCATAAGCTTGCCAAAAACGTTTTCAGCTGGCATTTAAATGATGAAACACAGGCCACCTGCTGAATCTCTTATTAGCAGAGTATCCCACAAAAACTGTTGTTGTCAGATGGGCCGCACCGACTCAGGGGGTTGTGCAAACCTAAATTTCTCATACGCACTCGAATCCCTCCTGCAAAATATGGACAGTCTAGGGGTGAGCAAAAGAGGTCCAGATTGAGTGAGCTCCTCATTTCTGACTTTTCCATTTCATTTTGCTTCAGAGCTGCCATCTTTCCGTTCCGCTAATAAACAGCGTCCGCTCCTCAATAGTTCCTACTGGGCTGGCTCAGCAGAATCACAAAGCAACGTTCCTGAAAATATTGCCCTTTCGAAAAGCAGCATCTTTTTCCATGCGGCCTCATAGCAACACCTGGTTGCCGTTGTTTAAACAGCACTGCTGTGCCTGATCTCACAGGGGAGTCCTCGGAGCAGCTTTTAAACACCTGCTTGCAGTTTTACAGCCAACAGCACGAATACCTTCCTAAAGTACAAACTAGGTGCAAAAATTCATGCAGCAGGTGAAACTGCTCATCTGCTCATTAAGTTGTGGCTTTTAGCATGCAGCTCCACAGTGCAGGAACACACAATACATTAAGCATTAAAAAGTTCCCTAAACAGGGCTGCCTTCAGATGTCTTCTAAAAGTTATGCAGTTATTTATCTCCTTGACATCTGATGGGAGGGCGTTCCACAGGGAGAGTGCCACTACTGAGAAGGCCCTCTGCCTGGTTCCCTGTAACTTGGCTTCACGCAGTGAGGGAACCGCCCTCAGAGCTGAACCTCAGTGTCCGGGCTGAACAATGGGGATGGAGATGCTCTTTCAGGTATACTGGACCGAGGCCATTTAGGGCTTTCAAGGTCAGCACCAGCACTTTCAATTGTGCTCAGAAACACAGCTGTCATTTTGGGCCGATGAAGCTCAAATACAGGAAATGAGGCGTCATGTTTGAAGTCCCAACAGGTGTGCTGGGGCCAGGGGGTAACCCGAGAACTACGGTCCAGGTCCGGTCCAGAATCCATAGGTTCCACTAGGAGTCAGTCCAACAGGGTCAAGGCAGGACACGAGGCAGGAAACCAGGCAAGGACAGGTACAGGATCTCAGGCAGGGTCTGGCATACAGCAATGTTGCTCCCACAACCTGGGGCGGGGTCCAACAGCCTGTTATCTTTGTCAGGGTAGCGGCCGGTCCTGATCCCCCGGCGGCTCGCCTCCCTGTTTCGCCCGAAGGCGAGCACTCTTCCTGCGAGTACTCAGGTCTCTCCTTCTCTCAGACCTGAGTCTCTGCAGCTCGGGAGACGTCGGTGGGTTACTAGACCCAGAGGCCGCCTCAGCCTCCCCTGACCCAACCGGTAGTGGAGCAGCTGTAAGTGATGGTCCAGCTGGAGGCAATGAGGGAATCCCCGCATCTGGAGCCAGGGCAGGCTCAGGCCCCTGACTCGGCCCAGCTGGTGTTTGTTGCAGGGGAACCTGTGCAGACTGGGACTCTTCAGGATCAGACCCCAGACTTGGTTCAGGTGATGCCTGAGGCAAAGGATCCGGTGCAGACTGTGTCTCCTCTGGTTCCGAGTCTGAGCCCGAGTCCCAGGCCATCACAACAGACAGGGGCCACATTTGTCCAAAAACATTGGTGTCGTGAGAGTGCGTGTGACCCCCACTCCCCACTCCCCTGACCTATCCTGCATTTTGCCCTGACCAAAGGTGGCATCCCTAGAGGGAACACACCTCCACTGTTCAAAACAGGCCTCATCCATGTGTCACGTCCTATACGAACAACATCCACACACCTCACCCAAATGGCCCGCTGGAGACTTAGAGTCACTTCCTGGTGTCACATCTTAAAAAAGATAATCTTGGGATCTGCCCCCCCCCTCCTCTAAGGTACGCAGAGTATTTAAATCTTCCAGCACCTCACAGCTCTCTAATCCTTTCTGCCAGGCACATCAATAAATATCCCAGAGATGCATGGCAAAACATTTCTTCTTTTAATAACTCCAGCAGCATGGCAGGGCTCTTCCTCCCCACTCCATTACATCATCATTATCAAAGTCGAAAGGAAATTAATTTTGTTTTCCGAAGGCTTGGCAACGAGTCGGCTTCGCCCGACATCTGCTGTTTTCCTACCTAGGTCATTCTCCGAAGCACAGTCTCCCCCCTTCTTACTTCTCATAACAGTTTATCATGCGCTGCTCTTTGCCAGGGAAATAAAACGTGCAGCGAGATTTCTCACCGGCCCCGTAAAAACGTGTAAAGCTAACCCTAAAGCCGATAGTCATCGTCTATATTTCACTTTCAAAATAGGTTGGGGTTGGGTTTTTTTTGCTGGTTTCGAAAGAGAGAGGCAGAAAGAAAAGAGAGCAGTTTGGCCGGGGGGCGGGGAGAGCTGGGGGCGGACATTGGAGGAACTTCTCACCAAAGACTGTCAAGCAAAAAAATAACCTCTCTTGGTCTCTGCCTGAAATTTATTACTCTCCCTGCTGCATTTTGTTTTAACAGATGGGCCTTTATCAGCAGGGTCTATGGGCAGCCTACCAGTTCCTTTCAGGAATGGGGGACTGTCTCTATTGACTTGGGCTCTTATCTCGGCACTTAGAGCTATATTCGGACCACAACATTCTAGCGGTTTTATTTTCATTTATTGATGCAGAAGATAAAGCACAGAGAATCTTATGTTCTCCTGAGTGCAGCCAGGCTACCTCTCATAAGCCTTCCCTGGCCCTGTGCGTTGTCGACAGATATCGAGGGTGGCTGTCACGTACATAGCCTCCAAGTGTCCCGATTTCCCAGGGACAGACCCAGAATTACAAAAGCCACCCTGGCTTCAGATTTGATCCCAGAATGAATGAATGAATCTTTATTTGCCTCAGCCACCGGCCATAGCAATAAAACAACAATACGATATACAAAGAACAAAGATTTTTTTAAAAGTCAATTATATAAAATGCATCTTAGGGTTTTGAATCAATAGTTTTAGTATGTGTGAAATAGTGGATCAAGATCAAATAGTGGATCTTATTCTGATTGCCCCAGCTAAAAACCTTGCCACCTTTGCAGTCGCCTGCTCATCTTGATCTGCCAAGAGAAGGGACACTGTGGCAGTGGTTGGGTGACCAGGAATGGACAATAAAAGAGGGGTGATAACTTCATTCCTCAAGACTTTATAAAGAGTGCAAGCCAGAAGGGCATACACCACCAATTCGGTACTGCCATCTCCACAGGGACATAAGCGCTTTTCGTGTGGAACTTCTTGGAATGGTCCCAGAATGTCCCTATTTCACCCGCCAGTACTGAACTCGGGCAAGAGGATGAACCGGTGTCTGTCCTGACCAACTGTGGTTGCGAATGCCTGCGGCTGTGAAGGAGCAACCCATTTCCTCTCTGTGGCCTCTTGGTTGTTGTTTTTCAAATGCTTTCTTGCATGCTCTGTTACTTTTGGGTCGCTGTGAAGTGCAACCCGAAAATATTTAAGCTGAAGCGTATTCATCCCAAGGTATGACTGTAAATATTATTTTTTTAAAAAGAGAGAGATGCATTATAAGTAAAAGCACACATTCCACTCATGTAAAAACACCAGGCAGGCCCCACAAATAACCCAGAGATGAATATTAAAGAAAAGCACACATTCTACTCACGTAAAAACACCAGGCAGGCCCCACGAATAACCCAGAGATGCATTTTAAATAAAAGGACACAGTCTAGTCATGTAAAAACATGCTGATTTCCAGACCATCCGTGGGCCAGATTGAGAAGGCGATTGGGCCAGAACCAGCCCCTGAGCTTTAGTTTGCCTACCCTTGCTCTAGACGGTCCAGAAGGATGCTATGGTCAATAGTATCAAAGGCCGTTGAGAGATCCAGCAGAACTTATACTGTAAATCTCTACTGTCTTCCTCTTCTCTAGAAGGTTGAGGAGGAAGGGGTGGATGGTCTCCACCATGTCTCCTCAGCCGAGTCCCTCACACCTTGTCTCAGCAGGTTTTTGGGAACAAGTGATTTTAATGATTAGGCTGGTGCCATGTTGTTTTTATCATAATGATGGCTTTAATAGATTTTATATCTGTATATCGTTTTGATCCTATAAATGCCCAATTGTTTTCTAATTATTGCTTTACAGTGGTACCTCGGGTTACATACACTTCAGGTTACAGATGCTTCAGGTTACAGACTCCGCTAACCCAGAAATAGTTCTTCAGGTTAAGAACTTTGCTTCAGGATGAGAACAGAAATCGTGAGGCAGCGGCGCGGCGGCAGCAGGAGGCCCCATTAGCTAAAGTGATACCTCAGGTTAAGAACAGTTTCAGGTTAAGAACGGACCTCCGGAATGAATCACCGTATTTTTCGCTATATAAGATGCACCAGACCACAAGGCGCACCTAGGTTTTGGAGGAGGAAAACAAGAATAAAAATATTCTGAATCTCAGAAGCCGGAACAGCAGGAGGGATCGCTGGCAGTGAAAGCAGCAATCCCTCTTGCTCTTCTGGCTTCTGGGATAGCTGCGCAGCCTGCATTCGCTCCATAAGACGCACACACATCTCCCCTTACTTTTGGGGAGGGAAAAAGTGAGTCTTATAGAGCAAAAAATACGGTAAGTACTTAACCCGAGGTACCACTGTATTGTGATTTTAGCTGCTCTTGTTTTTATCTACAGATAGGTAGCTGTGTTGGTCTGCCATAGTCAAAACAAAAAAAATTCCTTCCAGTAGCACCTTAAAGACCAACTAAGTTAGTTCTTGGTATGAGCTTTCGTGTGTATCTGAAGAAGTGTGCATGCACACGAAAGCTCATACCAAGAACTAACTTAGTTGGTCTTTAAGGTGCTACTGGAAGGAATTATTTGTTTTGTTTTTATCTGTAAGCCGTCAAGGGACAATGTGGGGTATAAATAAATTTACAACAACAACAACAACACAATTCTAATCAAACCTAATGTTCCCCCAAGCCTAGCTGCGCCCCTGTGGTATTTATCAAGGCACCAACTTCCTTCTCCAGCTCTGAACCCCAGAGTTAGCCTACCGCTGGTGTTTTCTGCTGCCCTTTTTAGCTCATGAACTTTATTCAGCAGCAGTCCTGGCCCTGAGACAGCATGGGGGAGTTGCTATCTCTTATCCCCAGTCCAGGGGTCTGTTTCTAACGCAGCTACATTGATAAACGGCGCTCTGATTTTGCTCCATAACAAGTGAGAGATTAAGCACTAGGGTGAGAGCTGCTGCTGCTCTCTGGCTGCCTTGGAGCTGGAGTTACGGTCCTGAGGACTTTTCTAAAAGAATTCTGAATTGGTGCAATAGCATCCCTGCACAGGTGGGACAAAGGAAGGGGGTGGATGTGAGAGAGAACTGTGCAGCAGCCAGCTTTCAGGGACTGAAGCGACACGAAGGATAGAAGAATAGAAGAAGATGGAGCCAAATGTCCAACTAGGTAAAGGTAAAGGGACCCCTGACCATTAGGTCCAGTCGTGACCGATTCTGGGGTTGCGGCGCTCATCTCGCTTTATTGGCCGAGGGAGCCGGCGTACAGCTTCCGGGTCATGTGGCCAGCATGACTAAGCCGCTTCTGAAGAACCAGAGCAGCGCATGGAAACACTGTTTACCTTCCTACCTATTTATCTACTTGCACTTTGACGTGCTTTTGAACTGCTAGGTTGGCAGGAGCTGGGACTGAGCAATGGGAGCTCACCCCGTCACGGGGATTCGAACGGCCAACCTTGTGATTGGCAAGTCCTAGGCTCTGTGGTTTAACCCACAGCGCATGTCCAACTAGCCATTTGCAAAAAACAACAACACCTTTGTCCAAAAAAGCTCCACAACTCTTGTGTCCGGATTATTCCTTTTTAAAAGCCATCTGCTCTGCATGAAGCAGGCGTCTTTCTTGGGAGAAAAGCAATGACAAACCTAGACAGCATCTTAAAAAGCAGAGACATTACCTTGCCAACAAAGGTCCGTATAGTTCAAGCTATGGTTTTCCCAGTAGTGATGCATGGAAGTGAGAGCTGGACCATAAAGAAGGCAGATCGCTGAAGAATTGATGCTTTTGAATTCTGGTGCTGGAGGCGACTCTGGAGTGTCCAATGGATTGCAAGAAGATCCAACCTATCCATTCTGAAGGAAATCAGCCCTGAGTGCTCACTGGAAGGACAGATCCTGAAGCTGAGGCTCCAAGACTTTGGCCACCTCATGAGAAGAGAAGACTCCCTGGCAAAGACCCTGATGTTGGGGAAGATGTAGGGCACAAGGAGAAGGGGACAACAGAGGGCGAGATGGTTGGACAGTGTTCTCGAAGCTACAAACATGAATTTGACCAAACTGCGGGAGGCAGTGGGAGACAGGAGTGCCTGGAGTGCTCTGGTCCAGGGGGTCACGAAGAGTCGGACACGAATAAACAACAAGTTGGCCATCAATTTGAACGGGTCTACTTTGGAGAGAAGGAAGAATGGATGCATTGCATCGAAACTGCATAGGGAAGACCAGTTGGGTTGGTTTGCCTTGCCAGAAAACAGCACGCTTTGGGACTCACAGCACACTTCTCTTGGGATGACTGCTCCTTCTTTTTGATGCAGGAGCTCGGAAGCTGGAGGGCCGCGAGAAGAAACCAGAGACTCTCTAAGATGGAAGGAAGAGGCCTCATTGGTCAGGAGTAGCCAATGGGATGCCCTGCATCTGCTGCTAAACTACAACTCCCATCGTCCTTGACCATTGGCGTTGCTGGTTGGGGTTGCTGGAAGTTGGTGTCCAGCAACATCTGGGGAGAACTTCTGTATTAGGTCCTCTATCCAGTGGTGCTTTTGAATTCTGGTGCTGGAGGAGACTCTTGAGAGTCCCATGGACTGCAAGAAGATCAAACCTCTCCATTCCTAAGGAAATCAGCCCTGAGTGCTCACTGGAAGGACAGATCCTGAAGCTGAGGCTCCAAGACTTTGGCCACCTCATGAGAAGAGAAGACTCCCTGGAAAAGACCCTGATGTTGGGAAAGATGGAGGGCACAAGGAGAAGGGGAGGACAGAGGACGAGATGGTGGGACAGTGTTCTCGAAGCTACCAGCATGAGTTTGACCAAACTGCGGGAGGCAGTGGAAGACAGGAGTGCCTGGCGTGCTCTGGTCCAGGGGGTCACGAAGAGTCGGACATGACTAAACGACTAAACAACAACAAAGCTCTGCATGAAGATGTACAAATGATCCTTACTGTCTAACCTCCCCGTAAACAAAACACAGCAAATACTGAATAAACAGTTGCCCTTGTTAAATCTCCCTGCAGTATTTGTGCAGACAAGTCAACATGAATGATCAAGAAAGCAAACAAATTGGAAAGGACCTGCATTTTACAACTGTGTGTGTGGGGGGGGGGGGAGCTAAACCCCTCCCCATTTTTCCTGCCTGCACCCTGACGCTTGGAGCACTTTCTTTGCAGCCCAGTTCTGATACCAGAAGGGAAGTGGCTCAGAGGAGAAAAGTTATTCATGCTGCAAGTTGCTCAGTTGCTCTCCCCAATAGGCACCATTGCTCCACTGGGTTAGGATGGAGAAACATGGTTTCCCCCAGTCTTCGCGGTCAAGGTACAACTAAGGGTAGGGGTGGAATTCAATTCAGCTCACATTCAAAGGCGAATACATGAATCGAAACACAGCCATTCTTCCCAATTTGCACGTCCCTGAATTTTGCAGTGCCCTTCTCCAGCCCTCTGATAGGTACAAAAATGGAATTGCTAGGGTAAATTGCTAGGGGAAAACACATGGCTCCATACAATGAATCCTGGAAACTGTGGTTTGCTCAGCGCACTGGGAATTGTAGCTCTAGGGGAATAAACTGCATTTCCCAGCAGGGGCCGTCTTAAGCATATCCGGCGCCGTGGCGCAAACAGTGGTGTAGTGTGGGTTGTCAGCACCCGGGGCAAGGCAAGTAATTTGCGCCCCCTAACCTGTGCTCAGCGCACTGGGAATTGTAGCTCTATGGGAATAAACTGCATTTCCCAGCAGGGGCCGTCTTAAGCATATCCGGCGCCGTGGCGCAAACAGTGGTGTAGCGTGGGTTGTCAGCACCCGGGGCAAGGCAAGTAATTTGCGCCCCCTAACCTGTGGATTTGCGCACCCTAACCCTAACCCCCAGATGTTGCGCCTGGTGCGGCCGCCCCCCCTGCACCCCCACGCTACGCCACTGGGTGCAAAGATCCCTCAGGCGCCCGCCCTTTCCCCAGAGTTGTCAACCCCTTTTTTAGGGCTGGAGGAGGCGGGCAGTGGCTGGAGGGCAGCTCCTATGGCAGGGAAGAGGCGGAGGCTGAACACAGTGCCTCCCAGCTCAGCTGGACGCTTCGTGCTAAAGTGGCCATGGCAGGCAGCACACCGAGTGAGCGAACCTGCGCTGAGCGAGCGAGGGCGCGTGCACTGCTCCTGCTGAGCGCCGGCTCAGTTTTTTCCCTTTTAGTCTTCTGGCGCTCTGCAGAATTCGGTGCCTGCAGACTAAAAGGGGGGAAACTGAGCTGATTCTTCAGCGGGAGCAGCTCACACACCCTCTCTCACTCAGCGCGCTCATTCGGTGTTCCCTGGCGCCCTCATGAACTTGGCACCCTGGTGCCCTGCGCCACTAGCCTCTATGTGTAAGACGGGCCTGTATCTGTGCCTTAAATGCATGGTCTGAATGAGACCCCTGCTGCATCTGCTTTGGTCCTTGGCCTTACTAGCGAAGGAGAGAGAAAAGGAAATCTGGGTGCATGAGCAACAACTGTTTCTAGGCTGGGTTTTGAATCATAACGAAAGCATATCGGGCTCCTTGGGAGTGTCACCCAGCTGCAAGAAATTCCTCCCCTCCAGCCCCCTTTGATGGGTCCCCAGCCTTTCTTTGTGTTACACTCGGCTAAGGACCACATGCCCTTCTGAAGTGCGGCCATGCTTGAATTACTTCATCTGCGTATAAATTTCATAGTTATTTGAAACACATGCAAAACGCAGATACCAATGTACTCTAAAATTGATTAAATATCTGCCTCATTAAAGTATAAAACCTGCAGCGTAAGAGGCCCCTCTGGAGTCTTCACTTTGCATTAAGGCTGCTAACCTTTGCCAGCAAAATACTATTCTCATTTTGGCCGGGGTTTAAGGGTGCCACATCCGCACTGTAACAGCTGCCTCTTTCCATGAGAAACGGGCGCACAAAAAGCTTGCAGAGAGAGGCCACGACAATACTTTGGCTCGCCTTTGAGTACAGCAGGGGGTGAGGGAGGTTTCTTCAATCCTAGGGCCATGTTACCTTCTGGGCAGCATCCCGAGAACCATGTGCCTAGGAGAGGCAGGATTAGAGGCAAAAGTGGGCAGAGGGTATTTTAGGGACGTGGGTGGTGCTGTGGTTGAAACCACCTAGCCTCTTGGGCTTGCTGATTGGAAGGTCGGCAGTTCGAATCCCTGCGACGGGGTGAGCTCCCGTCGCTCTGTCCCAGCTCCTGCCAACCTAGCAGTTCGAAAGCACACCAGCACAAGTAGATAAATAGGTACCACTGCGGCGGAAAGGTAAATGGCGTTTCTGTGCGCTGCTCTGGTTTCGGTGTTCCGTTGCGCCACAAGCGGTTAGGTCCTGCTGGCCATATGACCCGGAAAACTGTCTGCGGACAAACGCCGACTCCCTCGGCCTGAAAATGAAATGAGCACCACAACCCCATAGTCGCCCTGGAGTGGACTTAACTGTCCAGGGGTCCTTTACCTTTACCTTTTTACCTATTTTATGAACGAAGACATTACCTTTGGCAAGTCCCTTCCAACTTTACAATTCTAGGATTCTGTGATTGGATGTTCATAAGTTCTAATGCCTCAAGGTCCATAAATAGCAACACCCTAGAGGTCCCGGGCCCTAAGGAAGTTAGATTGGCTTCAACCAGAGCCAGGGCCTTTTCAACACTGGCCCCGGTCTGGTGGAACGCTCTGCCTCATGAGACCAGGGCCCTGTGGGATCTGATTTCTTTCCGCAGGGCCTGTAAGACAGAGTTGTTCCGCCTGGCCTTTGGCTTGGAGCCAGTTTGATTCCCTCCCCCTCTTTCCTTTTCCTTTTTCCTTTCTCCTCCTGTGATGAGGCTGCAGTTTAATATTTTAATGTTTCAATATTTTAATGTTGTATTTTAATCTTGTTTTTAAGTTGTATTCATTCAACTTGTTTTTATTATTGCTTGTTAGCCGCCCTGAGCCCGGCCTTAGCTGGGGAGGGCGGGGTATAAATAAAAAATGTTGTTGTTGTTGTTGTTGTTGTTAATGTTACAGGAGAGGGAGAAGAAACTTTTCTCTATCCACTTTCTTCGAGCCGTGCGTGATTTAATAAATTATCATGCTACCTCTTACTAATCTTTTCTCTAAATTTAAAAGTCCTGAATGCACCAACCTTTCTTGCCTGTTGCTGCACCACTTTGCTAAATGCTACCTCAGCTGGAATAAGGGACACGGGTGGCGCTGTGGGTTCAACCACAGAGCGTAGGACTTGCTGATCAGAAGGTTGGCGGTTCGAATCCCCGCGACGGAGTGAGCTCCCGTTGCTCAGTCCCTGCTCCTGCCAACCTAGCAGTTTGAAAGCACACCAGTGCAGGTAGATAAATAGGTACGGCTCCGGCGGGAAGGTGAACGGCGTTTCCGTGCGTTGCTCTGGTTCGCCAGAAGCGGCTTAGTCATGCTGGCCACATGACCCGGAATTTGTACGCCGGCTCCCTTGGCCAATAAAGCGAGATGAGCGCCACAACCCCAGAGTCAGCCACGACTGGACCTAACGGTCAGGGGTCCCTTTACCTTTTTAGCTCAGCTGGAACCCACTTACCTGGTTGCTTGGAACCCAAACAAAGTGGAGCAGGATGAATACTGGGATCCTGGTTGTCTACTCTCCTCCGTATTTTTTACCTGTTGCCCTTGCAGCTGTGGCTGAACCTGGAGTACAAACTCTGGTTCCAGAGCAACCAGCTCTCTCTTTCAGAAACAGGACTCAAGGATCCTCAATTAGGGTTCGGTACGCCAATCCATAGCCTCTTCCTGGCCCTGACGTAAACAATGCCACGGTTTTATTTTATATTTCTGGAGGGGGAAATGCAAACGTAGAAAAAAACACATTTTGCTTTCATGATTCTTATTAATCTAATGTTCTTATTGGCATACCACGATGGTCCGTGAGAAATTAAGAGATGTGGTCAGTGGTCCCCAAAATCTTTGGGGTGAAAACGGAACTGAAATGAAAATATCTGGCAAACCCCCAATCTGAATGTACCTAAACTCTTCTCTGGAAACTGAAATGAGTTCTAAATTAACTTCCCCCGGTCAAATGCCAATTTTCCTGGAGCCTGATTCCCCCAATAAAGCAAAGCAAAGCAGTCAGGAAGTAAAGATGGAGAGCAAAAGGAAAGCTGCAAAATTAAATGGCTATTCCTTTGCATGTGGAATTTGGTGCAAAATACTTCCCTATAAATAGTTGTCCATAAACGCAACTGCAGCAAACGTATTTGGTAAATGCCGGGGTCAAAGGTCCTCGATGTTTATAGCCTTGTAAACTCAAAGGCAAGTAAATTTATTGCTGGAATGAGTTTCTGAGTATTGGCCACCATAAAAACCCTCCACTCCAGGTACGAGAGGCCTCATCAATTCTCTCTGCAGCTATTGCAGGCTTGGGGAGCCACCATTTGCTTAGAAATTCAAGCAGATATAGAATCATAGAATCATAGAGTTGGAAGAGACCACAAGGGCCATCGAGTCCAACCTCCTGCCAAGCAGGAAACACCATCAGAGCACTCCTGACATATGGTTGTCAAGCCTCTGCTCAAAGACCTCCAAAGAAGGAGACTCCACCACACTCCTTGGCAGCAAATTCCACTGTCGAACAGCTCTTACTGTCAGGAAGTTCTTCCTAATGTTTAGGTGGAATCTTCTTTCTTGTAGTTTGGATCCATTGCTCCGTGTCCGCTTCTCTGGAGCAGCAGAAAACAACCTTTCTCCCTCCTCTATGTGACATCCTTTTATATATTTGAACATGGCTATCATATCACCCCTTAACCTCCTCTTCTCCAGGCTAAACATGCCCAGCTCCCTTAGCCGTTCCTCATAGGGCATCGTTTCCAGGCCTTTGACCATTTTGGTTGCCCTCCTCTGGACACGTTCCAGTTTGTCAATGTCCTTCTTGAACTGTGGTGCCCAGAACTGGACACAGTACTCCAGGTGAGGTCTGACCAGAGCAGAATACAGTGGCACTATTACTTCCCTTGATCTAGATGCTATACTCCTATTGAGTATAGCCAGGTTTGCCATTTTGAATCCATCCTGGGCTGCCTGCTCAGTCATTGGCCATTTCCTGGGTAGAGATGTACCACTAGGTGAGCAGCTATAGGGTTTCCCTTGGATCTGGTCCTATAGTTACAAACCCACAAAGAACCTTCCGTCAGCCATGGCTGATACAATCACAGCTGTGACTCCTCCAAGAGAAAGATAGATTGACCTCAGTTCTTCATGCCCTGACAACATCTGGTTTGGACTACTGTAATGTGATGGACATGGGGCTGTCCTTGGGGACCACTCAAAAGTTCAACAAGTACAAAACACAATGTCTAGATGCCCAGGGTCAGCAGAAGACCTTTTGCTGCTAGAAGTGGAGAAAGAGATGTCTTCTCCCCATTTCACACACAGAAGCCAACAGCAGTGGCAGCTGAATCTTGTTCCAAACCACAGGAACCAACTCCTAGGAGCTGAGGTCCCTTCAGCCCCCCTCCAATAAATTATTTGAGGGGCCCAGGGGCCCACAAAATTGGTCAGCATTGCCATTGAAACGTTTTGCATGAGCCACATCTAGCAATTGATTATACAGGGGGGGACTTACTCAAGTTGGCACCCCTGTTCTAAACTAGTAATTGGATAGCATCTTTCCCTGCACCTGAGAGAGCAGACTAGGTTAGGGGGCCCAAGATAGTCTATGTAGTATACAAGGTAAGGGATGTGGGTGGCACTGTGGTCTAAACCACTGAGCCTTGCCGATCAGAAGGTCGGCAGTTTGAATCCCTCAACGGAGTGAGCTCCCATTGTTCTGTCCCAGCTTCTGCCAACCTAGCAGTTCGAAAGCATGCCAGTGCAAGTAGATAAATAGGTATCACTGTGGCGGGAAGGTAAATGGCGTTTCCGTGCACTCTGGTTTCTGTCAAAGTGTCCCATTGTGCCAGAAGCGGTTTGGTCCTGCTGGCCACATGACCCGGAAAGCTGTCTGTGGACAAACACCGGCTCCCTTGGCCTGAAAGTGAGGTGAGCACCACAACCCCACAATCACATATGACTGGATTTAACCATCCAGGGGTCATTTACCTTTTTTCTTTTTTCTTTACCTATGTAGTATACACAGTCCTGTCCTCCAACAAGGGGGAACAGCTGAGGGATGGATTGCTCAGGAGAAACCATGGGCATCATCTGTCAGAGAAGGGCAGGATATACTGGTAAATGTGGATGTCAAAGTTATGATGGACATGCTTTTAATTCAACGGGCAGAGAGAAGAGAAAGGGCCAGCTTTCCCATTCCATTCAGTCATTTGCTTTCTATGATCAACTGAAGTTTCTGCATCCATTTTTACAGAATCTTTTCACTGGGTTCTGAGGCTACCTGTAAACAATTTATTTGGTTATTTCTTGAGAATGTCTCAAGATTCTACTTCTGAGGAGGACCATATTGCTCAAAATGCGTAAGGTATTCCCTTTTTGCTTTTACCAGCACCTCAGACCCCCTCTGTGTGTGTTGTTCCATAAATTTTTGGACATGTTTTAATTGTTGTAACCCATCTTGGGACCTTAGGGTGAAGGGCATGTGATGATGAAACCTTTTCCTGATGTTTAGTCAGAATCTCCTTTCTTGTCCAAAACATCTGGAAAGCATCAGGCTGGGGAAGGCTGTTCTAGAACACTGATATGTTCCTCGGCACTCCACTTGCCATCAAACACTGGAACTATTGGGATTTACTTTCCAGTAAAACCATCACTGAGCAAAACCCAGCTACTGGGAATCATAGCAGGGCCTGCTCAGTGATGGCACCCTGTGTTCCCACAATAAGGTAGGTTGTAAACTGCCCTGTGATCGCTGGATGAAGGGTGGTACATAGATTTAATTAATAAATATTAAGAATAAGCTCAACTGGGTAGCAGGGGTCAACAAACTTTTTCAGCAGGGGGCCAGTCCACTGTCCCTCAGACCTTGTGGGGGGCTGGACTATATTTTTTTTTGGGGGGAATGAACCAATTTCTATGCCCCACAAATAACCCAGAGATGCATTTTAAATAAAAGGACACATTCTACTCGTGTAAAAACACGCTGATTTCCGGACCGTTGCAGGCTGGATTTAGAAGGCGATTGAGCCACATCTGGCCCCCGGGCCTTAGTTTGCCTACCCTTGTGCTAGAGCATGGTGCTGATAACGCCAAAGTTGCAGGTTTGATCCCCATAATGCACAGCTGTATATTTCTGGATTGCAAAGGGTTGGACTAGATGATCCTTAGGGACTCTTCCAATTCTATGATTCTCTAGATAAGGCAAGCTCTGATTTAGGCTGGTTATCCATTCCGGATGAAGGAATGGGTTTCCCAAACCCAAAACTGACTGTGCAGGCATTTTTAAACTGCACCAAAATCCCCATTTTAACCTGGTTTCCAGACTCCACCAAGGGCTGCATAGCATCTTTGTTTCTGTGTTAAACACAGACACTGCAAGGGGGATGATTTACTGCTTTGTCCCCTGTAACCCTCTCACTTTTCTTCTCATCTGTCTGAACATGGGGTGGGGTGGGGGGGTTAAAACCCCATCCCTTTTGACAACACTACCTTTTTCCATACATTTGTACATTTTTACTTTTGATCAATATTTAACAAGTGGTTTGTAAATCGCCCAGGGTACCTTATGCAACAGAGTCAATAAGAAACAAACCTATTAACAAAAACATTAAGATACCAGGTAGCTCAAAGCACAGTGAATTGATGACATTCAAATTCTGAAACCAGTACATGATTACATGATTGTATTAGTAATTGAAACCTTCCCAACTTTAACATGAAAACACAAAATTTGACATCATGAGCAACTCATGTCACTTTTAAAGTTAAAGACCAAATAATCCTTTTTTATACTTGTACTCTGCAAGACTCTAGGTGTTTTAAGGTCT
Organism: Podarcis melisellensis; assembly: GCF_964234715.1. Taxonomy (NCBI): domain Eukaryota; kingdom Metazoa; phylum Chordata; class Lepidosauria; order Squamata; family Lacertidae; genus Podarcis; species Podarcis melisellensis. The sequence goes on along the minus strand of NC_138528.1, from coordinate 4,875,033 downwards.
GTTTCCCAACCCCCTAAGATGCAGCACAGTAGATGTGGCAGAATCGGGAACCCCTTCATGCAGGGTTCTATCCCTGGTGCCTCTGTGCATCGGCAGAGCCCATATATATATATTTTTTTCCGGACTATTGCCACATCCACGGAAGCGGGGCAGATACATGCTTTTCCTTTGTGAAATTGTGCATATTGTGATCCTGTACGGTTTTTGCGATTGTTTCTAATTGTTTTTTACCCATTCTGTGTGCCGCGGCCCACGCTGGAATTGTTTTTACAGCATAGGAAGGGATATAAATCTGGGAAATAAATATAGGCTGTTTTGACACGGATCAGGAATGTGGTTCACAGGGAGTTTTTCGGCTATTTTATGGGCAGACTCCCACCTCGCCTGCCCTTCTGCATGTGCTGGGCTGCATGCTTGATTGAACTGAAATCAGGTATTCCACAGGCGACGGCAGCCAAAATCTCAAAACATTTTAGGACTTTTTTCCCTTTTTTTTTTAAGGGCATGAAAAATCAACCTTATAAATCAAATTCACAACACTGTAGATTTCAGGCGGCTTTGTGACACCTCCTGGAGAATATCGGTAGCGCAAAGAGACACGCACGATCTCATCTCCTCACAAAGAAACGTTTGAGACCTACTGGAGCAAAATCTAATCTTTCCTCCGGTATTTTAATAGGAGGGCAAAGAATGTGTTTCCTGCTTTAATCCAGACAGAATTTTGAATAAGTCTCTGTGTGGAGAAATTAATCCCTGTCACTTTTGGTTGTCTTTGCATTTTAAATCGCCGCCGATAATGCACCGAGTTCCAAAGCGCACCAGATAATAGAACTTTAAGGTGGATTCCAAACTCCCCCTTTCCTCCCTCCACATCAGCCCCCCCCATTGCGTCAACACGGCATGTTGCGAAGGATTATCAGTGGGGTGGGGTGCACTCACAGCTTGCAAAAGATGCCAGCAGGCTTAGTGCCCTGCACAAAACAATGGTTTATTCCAATACGGGGATGGCGAACCCATGGCTTTGGGCAAATCCCATCTTCCCTGACTATTATCCATGATGGCCAAGGTTGATAGGAAATGGAGTCCACCTTCTGAAGGGCCAGAGCTCCCCCATGCCAGCTCTAATGGATGGCAGACTGGGTGCAGCCTCACCCCAGCCTAGTGGGAAGAGAAACTCAGTGAGTAAGAGAAAACATTGCTGCTACTTACTTAAACTAGGGTCGGTCTTGTAGGAGACCGTAGTGCCCACAGTCTTGGAGGGTTTCAAAAGAAGATTAGGCAGTTCATGGAAGAGAAGGCTATCAATGGCCATGATGGCTCTGCCTCCACAGTCAGAGGCAGCAATAATAATAATAATAATAATAATAATAATAATAATAATAATAATAATAATTTATTTATACACAGCCCATCTGGCTGGGCTTCCCCAGCCACTCTGCGTGGCTTCCAACAAAATATTAAAATACAGTACAGTGGTACCTCAGGTTACAGGCACTTCAGGTTACAGACGCTTCAGGTTACAGACTCCGCTAACCCAGAAATAATGCCTCAGGTTAAGAACTTTACCTCCGGATGAGAACAGAAATCGCGTGGCGGCAGCGCGGCAGCAGCGGGAAACCCCATTAGCTAAAGTGGTACCTCAGGTTAAGAACAGTTTCAGGTTAAGAACGGACCTCCGGAACGAATTAAGTTCTTAACCCGAGGTACCACTGTAATGCATCAAACATTAAAAGCTTCCCTAAACAGGGCTGCCTTCAGATGTCTTTTAAAGATAAGTTAGCTACTTATTTCCTTGACATCTGGTGGGAGGGCGTTCCACAGGGCGGGCGCCACCACCAAAAAGGCTCTCTGCCTGGTTCCCTGTAACTTGGCTTCTCGCAGTGAGGGAACCGCCAGAAGACCCTCAGCGCTGGACCTCAGTGTCCAGGCAGAACGATGGGGGTGGAGACGCTCCTTCAGGTATACTGGACCGAGGTTTCTGAACCCTAGTTGCTGGACACCTCAGGAGGGGAGAGATGCTCTTGTGCACGGATCCTGCTTGCTGGCTTCCCAAAGGCATCTGGTTGGCCACTGCGAGAACAGGATGCTGGACCAGATCTGGCCTGATCCAGAAGGCCCTCCCCATGTCCCACCGGGATCTGAAGCCCAATTGGCAGGAACTTCTCTGTGGTGGCTCCTCGTCTTGTCTCTAATGACCCTTCTCTAGCAGAAGGATGCTTTCTTTTATTTAGCCAGGGCTATGGTCCACAAGTAGTAGTTTCCCAGTAGTGATGTATGGAAGTGAAAGCTGGACCATAAAGAAGGCTGATCGCCGAAGAATTGATGCTTTTGAATGATGGTGCTGGAGGAGACTCTGGAGAGTCCCATGGACTGCAAGGAGATCAAACCTATCCATTCTGAAGGAAATCAGCCCTGAGTGCTCACTGGAAGGACAGATCCTGAAGCTGAGGCTCCAAGACTTTGGCCACCTCATGAGAAGAGAAGACTCCCTGGAAAAGACCCTGATGTTGGGAAAGATGGAGGGCGCAAGGAGAAGGGGACGACAGAGGACGAGATGGTCGGGCAGTGTTCTCGAAGCTACCAGCATGAGTTTGACCAAACTGCGGGAGGCAGTGGAAGACAGAAGTGCCTGGCGTGCTCTGGTCCAGGGGGTCACAAAGAGGTGGGCACGACTAAACGACTAAACAACAACAACATGGTCCACAAATTGACTTGTAAATATGTGGACTTGATTTTAGCTGGCTATCTGTACTGAGTTCATACAGAAGCAACTCACAACTGGGGAAGAGCTTCCTGGCAGGAGGTTATATTGCTTATAGAGCAAGGCAAGTGGGCAGGTTGGTATGGTTCAAACGCATCAGCGGAGCCAATCTGGTGTTTCTGCTGTCATGTTTGCACAACACAGACCTCCTCCCACCTCCCAAGCAGTAACTGTTGCAGCTCCACCTGGTGAGCCATTTCTGAGTTTATAGTGAAATATACTCAAAGTCGAGAGTGGATTTCATGCCCTTTATTCAGCTCATAGTGGTGAGGAGGAATGGAAGTTCCCCCACAATATCTGCTTTATATACATTATTTACACAATGGGCCCAACGTGATTGGCTAATTCCGGGATTGTCCTGTAGGCCAATCAGGTTGTGGATTCACTTCCACCTGGAGCTGGATTGGGTGGCTCCTGCGGACCAGTCAGACGGCTGCATTGTTCTAGGACCAATCAGACTGCTGCATTCTGAATCCTATTGTTCTAGGACCAATCGGACTGCTGCATTTTGGGTCTTATTCAACTCAGTACATAACAATAGGATGTTTTAGCTGCGTTATAATTAATTAGAATTATAATTGTTATGCAGCAATAAAACTGCTAGCACATTTGCAAAGCTAAGCAGGGTCTGGTATGGTTTACAATTGGATAGGGGACAGCGTGTTGAGATTCCTGCATTGCAGGGGGTTTGAAGAGATGACTCTCAGACTCTACGATTCTATTATTATTACCTGTCCTTCACCAGTAGGCCCCAAGGCAGGTCCCAACATATTAAAATCAGTTTAAACTTGATTACCGTCACATCTCAGGTAACAAAGGCCAGGGCAAAATGGTGCATCTTCTGCAAAAGTAATATGGTGAAGAAGGCAGATGGACATCTGTGAGGAGTGTAGCCAACAACTTAGGAGCTGCTACCAAGGAGACCCTGTCCTGGGCCACCAACCCTGGACTTCTCTCTGCAGACCTGGGAGGGGCTGTAACTAACCTGAACACTTTTAATTGGGCCTGGAAGTGGACTGGCAACTGATATGTGCTTTCTTGCTATACCATTCGGTGGGGAAGTGGGGTACAAATTTAAGTACGCAAATATATGACCCCACCAGGCCAAATTCTTTGTGACTGCCATTAAACTTAGAGAACAAGCCGTGCTACCGTAATGACTGGGACACGGGTGGCGCTGTGGGTTAAACCACAGTCTAGGACTTGCCGATCAGAAGGTTGGTAGTTCGAATCCCTGCTACGGGGTGAGCTCCCATTGCTCGGTCCTTGCTCCTGCCAACCTAGCAGTTCGAAAGTACGAAATGCAAGTAGACAAATAGGTACCGCTCCGGCGGGAAGGTAAACGGCATTTCTGTGCGCTGCTCTGGTTCGCCACATCACCCAGAAGCTGTACGCCAGTTCCCTCGGCCAGTAAAGCGAGATGAGCGCCGCAACCCCAGAGTCAGCCACAACTGGACCTAATGGTCAGGGGTCCCTTTACCTTTACCATAATGACTAAGGCTTTAAATGACAATTTTAGGTTATATTTTAGTGATTAAGATTTAACTGATATGTTTTTAACTGCTGTTATATCTGTATCATCCCTGTTATGCCCTACTGCAAATTTAAATGTATCCCTATTGTGTGTTATGACCTCCCTGATATCGTATGTGCGCTGGAACTGGTCTGTGACCAAAATAATAAATCGACGACGACGACCCCACCAGCGCCCCCTCTCATGCGCTGTTATTGCCTTATTGCAATACAGTGGTGCCTCGCAAGACGAAATTAATTCGTTCTGCGAGTTGTTTCGTCTTGCGATTTTTTCGTCTTGCGAAGCACGGATTCCCTGGGTATTAATGGTTTGAAGAAAAAGGAAACAAACTCGCAAGATGTTTTCGTCTTGCGAAGCAAGCCCATAGGGAAAATCGTCTTGCGAAGCAACTCAAAAAATGAAAAACCCTTTCGTCTTGCGCGTTTTTCGTCTTACAAGGCATTCGTCTTGCGAGGTACCACTGTATTGCCTTGTTAGTAGATCTTCTGTTATTCCTCTGGTCAGTGCATCTCTCTCCGCAGGTTCTGAGCGTTCCCTCTGGATGCAAGCGAAGAGGTAATAAACATATTTGTTTCATTACAACGTCTTTTAAAATCATATATATATATATTTATATATATATGCCAGATAAACACCACTCAACCAAGTGTAAGCTGACCTCCAGCCAAAGTACACATTAATTATCCAGCTTAAGTCAGGCGGATGCTCAAGGGAAGGAGAGATAAAGTTACCCCCAGCTGAATACTTTGTAGTTAGCACAAATGTAATATAAAGCGAACCAGAGTTTGTCAAGTGTCTGTCTGGATTTTCAGTTTTCATTAGTGCCCTAATTAAAACCACATTTCTCGACTATATTACCTATAACAAGAAAGGAATGAGAAACGAGGTTGTCAAGGTCAGGCTCTCCCTGCTCTTAACGCTGAGGATCTGCAGGCCACGGGGCTGGATTTTGGTGTAAACCAGAGCAAGAGGGGTGGAATGTCACGTCGCAGCCGAAACCTTTTTTGCGGGCAAAGAGGCGAGCCCATGAGATCACTTCCTCCTAACCGCCAACAGAACGCGTTTATCGGGTCGGCGCTTCTGAGACAGGGAGGTGGGCAAGGGTGGTGGCGGGCAGAAATGACAGGCACCCTGGGCCTGTGTCTCGTGACCCCCGTAGCCTCAAAAACGGGGAGCAGGCGAGGTGTAATTTGGGCTGTGCCTCACTACTTGTTAGTCCTAGGACCAGGGTCAGATTTAGGTTTGATGAGGCCCTAAGCTACTGAAAGGGATGTGGGTGGCGCTGTGGGTTAAACCACAGAGCCTAGGACTTGCCAATCAGAAGGTCGGTGGTTTGAATCCTCACGACGGGGTGAGCTCCTGTTGCTCAGTCCCTGCTCCTGCCCACCTAGCAGTTCGAAAGCACACCAGTGCGAGTAGATAAATAGGTACCACTCCAGCGGGAAGGAAAACAGCATTTCCGTGCGCTGCTCTGGTTCGCCAGAAGCGGCTTAGTCATGCTGGCCACATGACCCAGAAGCTGTACGCCGGCTCCCTCGGCCAATAAAGCGAGATGAGCGCCGCAACCCCAGAGTCGGTCATGACTGGACCTAATGGTCAGGGGTCCCTTTACCTTTAAGCTACAAAATGTAATGGGGCCCTTGATATGTCCAGCTGCCAACAACAATTTTTTGTGTGTTTAATATATGCTATATGGTAATTTATGGACCTAATAGGAATCTATAGCCATTTGCACATAACAGTCCGTGCAGAATGTAGGCACCCTGTATATAGAAAGGAGCAAACCAGTGATATTTGAGGGAGCAGGCAAGCAGCCGGGGCCCATGACTTACATCATAGGAGCCTACACAACATAAAACACTGTTGCTATGTGTAGGTTTTATTTTATTTGTTTATCTTATATTTTAGAAATGTACATCCAGGGTTTTTTCCCCTTTAATTTTCTTGGGGGCCCCCAAGAGAGCGGGGCCGTAAGCTATAACTTGTTTAGCTTATACCCAAATCCGGCACAGGTATTATGGCAGGGTGCCAGACAGATACAATGAGAGAGAGAGAGAGAGAGAGAGAGAGAGAGAGAGAGAGAGAGAGAGAGAGCGCGCTGCCATTTGGGTGCTAACCTCAGGTGGCAGAAGCGCTCAGCAAAGACTCTCTGGTGAAGATCTTCATTGTGGTTCTTCAACGCCTCTTGCCTGCTTCTCCCTTTGGCTGGAGAATGAGAGATGTTACGTACTGAAGTTCTCACCCTGGGGCAGCAGGGGGATACTGTAGATAGTTTTCACTCAGGTCCACATATGCAAATAAGGGATTGAAAGTGACGTTCAGTGATTGGATAGTTACAGAAAGCGGTTACTGTTGCATTGTAGTACAGCTCTATATAAGCAGGCTGGCTGAACCCTTCAGTTCAGTTCTGTTCCGGCCTGTGAATAAACAAGAGCTGTTTGAAGAATTGCTGTGTCGTCTGGTATGTTCACCCACAAGAGACAAGGATCCTGTTTTGCACATAGAACCACAGGTATACAGAGCTGGAAGGGACACAAAGCACCATTTGGTCCAACCCCTTGGAATGCAAGAATCATATGACTGGGGAAGGGTAAGCCATCCCATCTACTTAGGTATGGTCCCAGTAGACCTGAAGGAGCATCTCCACCCCCCATCGTCCAGCCCAGACACTGAGGTCCAGCTCTGAGGGCCTTCTGGCAGTTCCCTCCTTGCGAGAAGCCAAGTTACAGGGAACCAGGCAGAGGGCCTTCTCGGTGGTGGCGCCCGCCCTGTGGAACGCCGTCCCATCCAATGTCAAGGAGATAAAGAACTGCAAAACATTTAGAAGATATATGAAGGTAGCCCTGTTTAGGGAAATTTTTAATGCTTAATGATTTATTTATTTATTTATTTATTTATTTATTTATTTATTTATCTATTGGAAGCCGCCCAGAGTGGCTGGGGAAACCTAGCCAGATGGGGGGGTATAAATAATAATAATAATAATAATAATAATAATAATAATAATAATGTATTATTATTATTATTATTATTATTATTATTATTATTATTATTATTATTACAGACTCTAGAACAAGGGTGTGGTGTTGTGTGTGATTCATCTCTTTTACATTTTCATTCTTAGCAGGTACAACAAATTATCCCAACCCGCAGACATCTGTATGTGTTGCAAGGCACTAGGATTTCATGCATTAAAAAAAAAAACAACAGGACAATGTTTCGTTTGCCAAAAAAAAAAAAAGCCATGAAATGGGAACCATAAAAAAAAGGATTCCTTTTTTAAAAAGAAAAGAAACCCAGGCAAATGTTTCTTTTTAGAAATAGTGGCTTGCTTTTAAAAAGGGTCAAGGGCCGGGTGGGAAGAGAACGTCCCGTGTGTCCCTCTCTGCTTGAACCTCCTGGACGCTGGTTGTTGCCAGCTCTCGGGCGAAGGGGCTGCTGGGCTGGGGAACCGGGTTTCTCTCCCAAATGTCCTTTTGGCAGGCAAGAGGCCCTCCGTCCCAGCCGGCTCCAAGACCACCGCAAGAGGCAGCCGTGTGGCCTCAGGTGCCAGCAGGAAGCTCTCGGGGGCCCAGATGTTCTTCCTGGGGGGGGAAGAAAGAGCAGGAGGCTGTGGCATCTGGAAGCATCAGCTGCCAAGAGGGGGCTCATCATCTGCCGCTCGCAGGTGCTGCCGTTCCTGCTGGCACGCGAGGAGAGCGGAGCGAACCTGACACCCCAAGAGGATGTGTTTTCGGCTTAGCACAGCACAGGCTCCTTGCGGCCGCCCAGAGGCTGGGGCTGCTTCGAAGCATCCCAGATGTTCCTGCAGGCCCTTCGGTCCAGGGTCTGCTGAATGCATTAGGGCTGTGGAAATGCACCAGGCTCTCTCTCTCTCTCTGTGTCTGTTTCTCTGTCTCTCTCTCTCTCTGGCACAGGGGCTTCTGAGATCCCTTTGCCTCTCAGATCTTTTGTAGCCAGGGCCGGATTTAGGTTTGATGAGGCCCTAAGCTCCTGAAGGTCATGGAGCCCTTGATATGTCCAGCTGTCCTTTGCCAACAACAAATTGACACTGTTTTTTGTGTTGAATATACGCAATATGGTAAAACCTAAAGGGACCCCTGAGCATTAGGTCCAGTCGTGGCCGACTCTGGGGTTGCAGCGCTCATCTCGTTTTATTGGCCGAGGGAGCCGGCGTACAGCTTCCAGGTCATGTGGCCAGCAGGACTGAGCCGCTTCTGGCGAACCAGAGCAGTGCACGGAAATGCCGTTTACCTTGCCGTTGTACCTATTTATCTACTTGCACTTTGACGTGCTTTCGAACTGCTAGGTTGGCAGGAGCAGGGACCGAGCAACGGGAGCTCACCCCGTAGCGGGGATTCGAGCCACCAACCTTCTGATCGGCAAGTCCTAGGCTCTGTGGTTTAACCCACAGCGCCACCCGCGTCCCTTTAGATACCTATTAGGTAAAACCTAATAGGTATCTGAAGCCAATTGCACATGTTGCCATGCAACCACTCCATGCAGAATGCAGGCACCCTATATATATAGAAGGCTTTATAGGTCAGAACCAGCACTTTGGATTGGACCTGGAAGCTAACTGGTAGCCAGTGCAATCGGACCAGGATCAGTGTAATATGCTCAAACCGTCCTGCTCCGATGAGCAATCTGGCCACTGATTTCTGCTCTACCTATCTATCATCTGTCTGTCTGTCTGTCTGTCTGTCTGACCAGAGTGGCTGAGGCAACCCAGCCAGATGGGAGGGGTATTATTATTATTATTATTATTATTATTATTATTATTATTACTTCCCCAGCCATCATCTGGCTGTGTTATGCCACCCACGTGACAGGGACTCAAGGCAACTTGCAGCCAAATTTTAATTTCATTCCGTTTATCTGTGGAAGGCGCTGTCCACGATCCCTTCCCTTGCACGTTTTCCCTTTACAGCCATTCTGTGAGGCAAGATCAGTGGAAAGGTTGCCATTGGCTCAAGGTGACAGGTGTCAACGTGTATATAATGTTGATGTGCTTCGAGATCCAACGAGGGAGAAGCTTTGTGATGTAGAACGGGATGAACCTTTTTAATCAGAGAAATATTGGAGGGTTTGGAATGCTGTCTGCACAGGCCTCGATGCCCACTAGGGCAAAGGGGCTGCAACCTATAGCCCTGGGATGGGCAGCCCTCTGGATCTGACAGGGTTGGTGCAAATAGCAGGCGAATTGCCTTCTTCGGCTCACCTAATTCTGGCCCAGACTCCCAGGGGTGCCCTGATGAACATTCAGAGGGTGCAGCCTTTGGGTCTAGGTTACAGTACTGCGACCCACAGCCCTGGCACAGCCTGGTCACGTCATACATGCATGGAAGGGACACATACAGCGTTTTCTGTGGACCCAAAATTCTGCCTTCTTCTGCCATCCAGAAAGCAAATTTGGGATGAGTATTGAAAGCCAACAGCTCCCCCTGCTGGCTATTTTCAATATTATTGAATATTACTGTATTTGTGATAGGTAAAGGTAAAGGGACCCCTGACCATTAGGTCCAGTCGTGACCGACTCTGGGGTTGCGGCGCTCATCTCGCTTTACTGGCTGAGGGAGCCGGCGTACAGCTTCCGGGTCATGTGGCCAGCATGACTAAGCCGCTTCTGGCGAACCAGAGCAGCGCACGGAAATGCCGTTTACCTTCCCGCTGGAGCAGTACCTATTTATCTACTTGCACCTTGACGTGCTTCGAACTGGTAGGTTGGCAGGAGCAGGGACCGAGCAACGGGAGCTCCCCCCATCGCGGGGATTCGAACCGCCGACCTTTTGCTTGGCAAGTCCTAGGCTCTGTGGTTTAACCCACAGCGCCACCCGCGTCCCCTATTTGTGATAAGTTGTCTATTTTCAAGTTATGTTTTTGTGATGACATGCTTGTGTTGGATCAGATTGTTATAAGGTCTACGGTCTTCATTGTTTCTGCAGCTTGTAAACCGCCCTGTTTATGGTAATATAGAAAGGCAACGTACAAATTAAATGTGAAATGAAATGAAGAGGAATCACAATTAATCTATGATTCTATGAAAGTTTAGCATTCATCCCCTGCACAGATTTTTAATCTCCGCCTTGCACTCACCCAGCTAATTTAGACCAATGGTCCCAGTTTCTTAACAGCATATTTGCATTCCAAAGGGCCTGAGCAGATCACCCAGCAAAGAGCATTTCTTTACGGAATTGCAATATTTGTGGATGAAGCCGCTTCCTCCAACATCCTTCGTCCTCTAGCTTACAGGAAGAGGAAAGCACACGATGCGGGTGATGCGAGGCGCGTCGACCGGCCGCTCATCTCCAAAGACGGAGGAAATCCCCATGTCTAAACAAGGATCGTTAAACTGTAACATCTGGAAGGCAGGCGAGCTGTCCGCTGCAGAAGATCTCATCAAAGGACCTCGGATAACGTGCAAATGCGTCCCTGAGGGCCCTCTGGCCTTCCAGCTCCTGCGCCGAGAGATGATAGCGCAGCCTCCCTCCATCTGTGGGGCTGACAAGGAGGCCTTGGGAGAGCATTAACGCAGAATTAACACACAGAGGCAAATGCATAGTGAAGGGTTTGTCCCAGCCAGCGCGTGTGAGGCCGGTGATGTATCAGTTTGGGAAGTTACAGTCCAAGTGGGGCCATGCATCAAATCCTGGGAACAATTTAACACAGTGTTTCTCAAACTCGGGTCTCCAGCTGTTTTGGGACTACAACTCCCATCATCCCTAGCTAGCAGGTCCTGTGGTCAGGGGTGATAGGAACTGTAGTCCCAAAACACCTGGAGACCCAAGTTTGGGAAAACCTATGCAGTTTCGATGTAATGCATCCATTCCTCCTCCTCTCTAAAGTAGATCCATTTAAATTGATGGCCAACTTGTTGTTGTTGTTTAGTCGTTTAGTTGTGTGCGACTCTTCGTGTCCCCCTGGACCAGAGCACGCCAGGCTCTCCTGTCTTCCACTGCCTCCCACAGTTTGGTCAAACTCATGTTAGTCGCTTCGAGAACACTGTCCCACCATCTTGTCCTCTGCCGTCCCCTTCTCCTTGTGCCCTCCATCTTTCCCCACATCAGGGTCTTTTCCAGGGAGTCTTCTCTTCTCATGAGGCGGCAAAGTTAAGGAGCCTCAACTTCAGGATCTGTCCTTCCAGGGAGCACTCAGGGCTGATTTCCTTAAGAAATCAACTTAGGTCCACTGATTTCAGTGTTGAAGCTTTTGAATTATGGTGCTGGAGGAGACTCTTGAGAGTCCCATGGACTGCAAGAAGCTCAAACCTATCCATTCTTCAGGAAATCAGCCCTGAGTGCTCACTGGAAGGACAAGTTTTTGTTTTGGAAATCCACATATTGGCATAAACCCTAAGAAATTGTCTTCTGTTCCTGGTGCCTTTGCAAAAGACAATAGAATTCCTCCCCTCCCTTCCCCCCAAAAAGTATGTTATAAATCTGTTAAATAAAGAAAATAAAAGCACACAGGGCTGGGTCCCGTTCAATCAGGAATCACATGGTGACTGGTGTGATGTCACAATGTGACATGCTGATGTCACAGGAGGTCAGGGAATAGAAGCGTGCAAGTCAACACAAGTGATCAGATACTGGACTCATCTACGCTAGTGAAGAAAAAGCGTTTTATATGCGTTATAACAATGTGACACCAGAGGGCGCTGTGGAGTTCCATCTTCTGCCAACGTGATTTCCCACTGAGGTTTATAACACGTTTTCCTGAAACGCTTTTTGGATGTGTCTAGATCCATCCTTGACTTAGGATGCTGTCATCAAAGGCAACCGAGGGCATGTTAAAAGAATAACAATCTTTTTTTCTTGAGTGCACAAAAAGGAACCTACTAAGAGTTTTCCTGGATCAGGCCAATGGCCCATCTAGTCCAGCATGCTGTTCTCACAGTGGCCAACCAGATGCCTGGGGAAAACCCACAAGCAGGTTTTGAACACAAGAGCATCTCTCCACTTCTGTGGTTTCCAGTCTCTGGTATTCAGAAGCTTTGTTGCCTCCAACCGTGGAAGCAGAGGATAGCAATTGTGGCTGGTAGCCATCGATAGCTGTCTCCTCCCAGACTTTTTCTAATCCTCCTTTAAAGACATCTAAGCTGGTGGCTGTCACTGCCATGTCCACTGCCATGTCCTTGAGAGCCAGTGTGGTGTAGAGGTTAAGAGCGGTAGTCTCGTAATCTGGTGAACCGGGTTCGCTTCCCGCTCCTCCACATGCAGCTTCTAGGTGACCTTGGGCCAGTCACACTTCTCTGAAGTCTCTCAGCCCCACTCACCTCACAGAGTGTTTGTTGTGGGGAAGGAAGGGAAAGGAGAATGTTAGCCGCTTTGAGACCCCTTCGGGTAGTGATAAAGCAGGATATCAAATCCAAACTATTTTTCTTCCTTCCCTGCCCTTTTTTTGAAAGATGAGCGCCTCCTTGGTATGCTTCAGGGACAATCCAGGGATTTAAGGAATGGAGAAGAGGCAGGCCTCAAGGCAAGAAGTAATCCCAGTGGGAGAGGTTTAATTTGAATGCCAAAAGGTAGCCATCAATAGCTCTCTCCTCCATGACTTTTTCTAATCCTTTAAAGACAGCTGGTGGACGTCATTGCCATGTCCTCCAACATTTCTCAGTAGAAAATTGGGACGTGTGTCAGCCTCCCCTGTCACAGCCCCTAGCTGGCAGCTGCCCACTCTCTCCCAGTGCCAGATTTACGTATAAGCTAAACAAGCTATAATAATAATAATAATAATAATAATAATAATAATAATAATAATAATAATATATTTATACCCCGCCCCATCTGGCTGGGTTTCCCCAGCCACTCTGGGCGGCTTCCAACAGAATATTAAAATACAATAATCTATTAAACATTAAAAGCTTCCCTAAACAGGGCTGCCTTCAGATGTCTTCTAAAAGTCTGGTAGTTGTTTTTCTCTTTGACATCTGCAGCTTAAGCCCCCACTCTCTTGGCCCCCCCAAAAAAAATTAATGGGAAAAAAACCCTGGATGTACATTTCCAAAATATAAGATTAAAAACAAATAAAATAAAACCTACATACAGCAACAGTGTAGGCTCCTAGGATGTAAATCATGGGCCCCGCCTGCTAGCCTGCTCCCTCAAATATCACTGGTTTGCTCCTTTCTATATATAGGGTGCCTACATTCTGCATGGACTGGTCGCATGGCCACATGTGCAAATGGCTTGAGATGCCTATTAGGTCCATAAATTACCACATTGCATATATTCAACACAAAAAACAGCGACAATTTGTGACAGCTGGACATATAAAGGGCCCCATGACCTCCAGGAGCCTTAGGGCCTCATCAAACCTAAATCCGGCCCTGGCTCTCTTCCATCCTCACGCCCTTCCTTGGCCTACAACACACCTCATGCCGCCATGACAGAGGTGGCAGCTTTGGTGGCATAGCTGTCAACTTTCAGATTTGAAAATAAGGGATCAGCAGCCTTGAAAATAAGGGATCAGCAGCCTCACCTGTCCCAGGGACAGTCTATGGGATATCTAACCATCCGGGATAGCAGCGGGAAGCAGCGGGAAATGGCGTAGGAATAAGGGAATTTCCCGCAAAAAAAAGGGAAGGTTGACAGCTATGTTTGGTGGCAGTTGAGGGGGCGGCAAGAGCGTTACTCATGTCTGCTGCCCCTGCTCCGGTGGGGAAATGTCTTCCCTGCGGACAAGAGTTCCACTTCGCACAAGTGCTGGCTCATCCTCCTCTTTTTTTAAAAAAAAATAATAATTTTTATTCATTTTCCAAACAAATTTTATACAATCAACAGATTATTTTGCACTCATTCTTCAATTTTTGACTTCCCTCAGTTTCTCTGTCAATCTTTCGTAAAATTTCTATTTATTGATGCATTTCTAAACATATTGCCTTTCCCAACTCCTTTTCCTCTTACTCTCTTTTTTGCAATATTTCTTACTATCTCACAGAGTCTCTTCAAAACCAACAAGTGTCGTCTGTACATCACATATATTTTTCAGATATTCTGTAAATTTCCCCCAGTCCTCAATAAACTTTTGGTCTTTCTGATATCGAATCTTCCCAGTCAATTTGTCCAGTTCTGCATATTCAGTCAATTTCCTTCTCCATTCTTCCACTGTTGGAATTTCTTCCTGTTTCCATCTTTGGGCCAGAAGTATCCTTGCGGCAGTCACTGCATATTGAAACAGTTTACAGTCTCTCTTATTAATTTCGTTTCCTACCATTCCTAATAGAAAGGCCTCTGGTTTTTTAACGAACGTATATTTCAACATCTTTTTCAATTCATTGTATCTCATTTCCCAGAAGTCTTTCACCCTTTTACACTCCCACCACATATGATAGAAAGTACCTTCTTTTTCTTTACATTTCCAACACTTATTGCATGTTTTATACATTTTGGCCAGTTTAACTGGTGTTACATACCATCTGTAGAACATTTTCATTACATTTTCTTTCAACGCAGTACATGCCATAAATTTTAACCTTTCATTCCATAATTTCATCCAATCATCATACTGTATATTATAACCAGTCTCTTGCCCAGTGTATCTTTACTGCTTTTACCTCTTCATATTTTGTATGCCACTCCAGCAACATTTTATACATTTTAGACAGATTTTTATACTCATTATTCAATACCTCATCCTCCTCTCATGTCTGGTGGCGGCGGCGCTGGAGGGGGAGAACGGGACATTCCCGGGTGAAATCAGAAGACAGGGGAAGGTTGTCTCGCAGTTTGTATGTCAATTTCTCCAATTCTGCAGAGTCCATCAATTTCTCTTGCCACTGTTCTTTTGTCGGGGGTTTCCTCATTCTTCCATCCTTGTGCCATTAAGAATCTTGCCGCCGTTGTCACATACATAAACAGATTCTTTATTTTCCTTGGCAGGTCTTTTCCTACGATCCCTAACAAAAATGCTTCCGTTTTTTTTTACAAATGTTAATTTAAACATTTTCTTCAACTCATTATATATCATTTCCCCCCCAAATTTAATTTCTCTACATTCCCACCATATATGGTAAAAAGTCCCTTCTTTTTCTTTACACTTCCAGCATACATTTGACCCGGTTTTGTACATTCTTGCAATCTGTACTGGTGTTATATATGTTATATGCCATCTATACATCATTTTCATATAATTTTCTTTCGAAAGAGAACAGTCTGTAAATTTTAAATCTATTCTCCACAAATTTCCCCAGTCTTCAAATTGTATATTATGTCCTGAATTGGACTCCTTGGCAGGTTTTGAATAGACATACACAAATTTATTGTTTGTTAACATAATAGGCAGATAATTTAAGGATCTTTATAATCTTACAATATGCAGAGAATAACATGTGTTGGAAAACCAGAGAGAGGAGCTGAAGGAAGTCTTGGGGGAGGGAGGGAGGGGGGGAGGGTTCTTCTTGGAGAGGGGGGAGGGGAAAATGGGGTGTGTGTGAAGATGATAGTTTTTGATAATTTATTATGTTGAAATTCTTAATGTTGTTGTTGTTGTTTAGTCGTTTAGTCGTGTCCGACTCTTCGTGACCCCCTGGACCAGAGCAGGCCAGGCACTCCTGTCTTCCACTGCCTCCCGCAGTTTGCTCAAACTCATGCTGGTAGCTTCGATGACACTGTCCCACCATCTCGTCTTCCGTCATCCCTTCTCCTTGTGCCCTCCATCTTTCCCAACATCAGGGTCTTTTCCAGGGAGTCTTCTCTTCTCTTCTCATGAAGTATTGGAGCCTCAGCTTCAGGACCTGTCCTCCCAGTGAGCACTCAGGGCTGATTTCCTTCAGAATGGAGAGGTTGGATCTTCTTGCTGTCCATTAGCTCTCATTCTTAATAAAATAATTCTTAATAAAAACTATTTTTTTTATTAAAAAAAAGAAGCCAGGGAAAACTTCTGTAATTCCACGAATGTCCCGGGAAAACAGGGACACTTGGCGGCTATGCACTGCCTCCTGGAAGAGCAAGGTGTTTTTAGGCCCTGTCAGAAAAGCTCCCAGGAATCATCCTGTTAATTCCGCCTCCCTCCTGGCGCTCAAGAGAACTCCCTACCCTGAAGATGCAGCCTCTGCGTCTTATTTGCGTCTCTCCATCTGCTTTCTCTCTCTTTGTGTGTGAGTGCACGTTCAGCGGCCCCCCAACTGCGCTCTTGAACCTTGGCGACCGGCCAACGCAGCCCCCCCCCCACTTTTTCACGTCTCGCTTCCAATTTCCATCTTATTAAAGACATGTCCTAACTTCAATGTGTGTAACATAAACAGTATCGCAAAGAGGAAGAATTAAAGCAGGCTGTCCCTGAGTGTAGCTGCGAGGGCTGGCGGAGGACGGGGGGGAGAGAGGAATTTCACCGCATGCTTATTTCATCTTGAGGGGGCGAGGGAAGGGGGGGCTGCTTGATGCTCAGGCACAAGATGAACCCCATGTTGCTTTTTCCACAACGCATTTTGGCCCCCTTGGCTCGAGCCCCTCAGGAGTTTCCACCCGTGTTGTTCTTCTCGGCGAGTTTGTGATACCGTACCCCACTCCCGCCTATCTCCCGTAATCCTCTCTGTCAAGCCCGCCGCGTCCATCACGAGAGAAATTTGGAGCGCTGCTGTGGCGGACATCTGGAGAAGGTTCGTTTGCTTGAAACCGTGAGCCTCTCTCTCTCCTTAATGCACCCCTGAGAAAGGGCCTGACGGGCCGCATACTTCTGCAAACCGTTCCCAGAAAGACCTAATTTCCTGGCGTCCCATGTGGTGTCAATAACAGAGCCCTGAGATGGAGCAGGCACTTATGAAATATTAAATCTCCGTTCGGGCTTTGCCCAAATTCAGACCACCTGTGAGCAAGTGGCTCGCTGCAAGGAGGACTCCAAACGTCGGAAACTTGGGGCATATGTGACCGATAAGGCATAATCAATATCTTTTGGAGAGTTTGGCACAAGAAAGGTCTTGACAGTAGTGTGTCAGGAATCTGGGGTAGGGGAGTGGCTGGTGAGCATACGATTTGGTAGGGGGAGGTTTCAGACACATTGCTCCATTATTATAAATCTTTTAAGGATTCAAACAGTATCGGGTCACGGAGATTATTAAATTTACTGTCCTTGGCTGAGAAGAGGTCTTTATTATTCATCCATCTGTCGAGGAGGGGACCAGGCATGGCTGACGTTTCGTGACATTTGAATTAGATCATATTGGCCCACGCCAATGAAAACAGCCTCTCAGTGTTTTAATGTCATGATTTAATTCCTTCATTGATACTGGGAGGCAAAGGCGAGGAACCCAGTGGAAAGGCTTCAGTCAGGGCTGGGGGGGTACCTTAAATCACTCAGCTCCACACCCACCCGCACCCCGTCAGAGGGCAATATTACAGGACCGTCACGTCTCAAGTAGGGGGTGTGTGTTTTACATGCAGCAATGCTTTTACGTTGCCAGATCTCCCGTTTTTCTTTCTTTCTTTTAATAAAGTACAATAAATTTGGGAGCCTGCCTAAGCAAACAGAGAAACATCTGGGATCTTTTCTGCCGGCAAATGCTGGTGGACGTTTGACCTCAGAGTGGATTCCAAGATCCGAGTGTTAATTAGCAGCGCTGTTTTACGGCTTGCCAATGTTTGGACATCTGGGGAAGGGCACTTCCTGGAAGGTGGAGGAGTTGATGCCACAGTTGGAGAAAAGCTTAAGTACCTGAGAAATGCTAGGGTGGAACTCTGCTTAGCTGCAAAGCTCACAAATGATTAAGACACGTTGTTTCCCAGCCAACTTTGCAACGAAAGAGATCAAACCAAGCTCATATCAGCATTCTGTCTCTGCAAGCATTCCGGTGTGCCTTTCTTTTAATATGCCGTATTTTTCGCTCCATAAGACACACTTTTTTCCTCCTATAAAGTAAGGGGAAATGTCTGTGTGTCTTATGGAGCGAATGCATGGTCCCTGGAGCCAAATTGCCCAGGGGCGAAAAGCAAATAATGCTTTTTTATATTTAGAAAGAGGGAAGGGGGTGTTGAAATGAAGCTGCTGAGCAGCTGATTGGCAAGCGATCGGGAGGGAGATAAGGGACGCTAGTGATAAAGGAGGCTGCCTGGGAGGGGGGAGGTAAAGACAGCGAGGAGAGGAGAGTAGACAGGAATACTAAAACAAGCAATGAGGAGAGAAATTAGAAGGAGCAAAAAGCAGCTCCAGCGAAGGAAAAGACGCTATTTTTGCAAACATGTTCCCTAACCTGATGCATTTTTCATGTTGTGTTCGTGCTGTTGTTGTTTAGTCATTTAGTAGTGTCTGACCCTTCATGACCCCATGGACCAGAGCACACCAGGCACTCCTGTCTTCCACTGCCTCCCATAGTTTGGGCAAACTCATGCTGGTAGCTTCGAGAACACTGTCCAACCATCTCGTCCTCTGTCGTCCCCTTCTTCTTGCGCCCTCCATCTTTCCCAACATCAGGGTCTTTTCCAGGGAGTCTTCTCTTCTCAGGAGGTGGCCAAAATATTAGAGCCTCTGTTTCAGGATCTGTCCTTCCAGTGAGCACTCAGGGCTGATTTCCTTCAGAATGGAGAGGTTTGATCTTGCAGTCCATGGGACTCTCTGTTGAATGGTTTCTTTAAATGTAAGGGTTCATCATTGTTCCACCCGATGTGTATGTCTTTAAGGGACCAGAGCAAGGGCCAGAGCAAACAAAGAGACCCAGTCTTACAGCTGTGAAATATAGCAGGTGCTGCTGAGTTGTATTGATTAAGCTGTGTCAGCAATTGGGTGTAGTAATTAAGGAGCAGCACCCAGCTCTCCCATTACCCTGGGGGATGGGTTGGTGGTTGGGTCTGGTTTGTTGTTGATGTATTTAGTGTAAATGCAGTTTTTGTTTTTATTATTAAAAACCTTGTTTTAGTTATTTTTGAGTCCCTTTGTAATGCATGGTCTCCCCAGCAAGCTCTCTGCAGCGCTACCATACTGCAAATAGCCAACACTCCTGTCTTCCACTGCCTCCCGCAGTTTGGTCAAACTCATGCTGGTAGCTTTGAGAACACTGTCCCACCATCTCGTCCTCTGTTGTCCCCTTCTTCTTGTGCCCTCCATCTTTCCCAACATCAGGGTCTTTTCCAGGGAGTCTTCTGTTCTCATGAGGTGGCCAAAGTATTGGAGCCTCAGCTTCAGGATCTGTCCTTCCAGTGAGCACTCAGGGCTGATTTCCTTCAGAATGGAGAGGTTTGATCTTCTTGCAGTCCATGGGACTCTCAAGAGTCTCCTCCAGCACCAGAATTCAAAAGCATCAATTCTTCGGCAATCAGTGGTGTAGCATGGGTGTGGGGACAGGGGCGGTTGTTCCGGGCACAATTTTCTTAGAGGCGCAAAATTTCAACACCAGGTGCTGCCTCACTACAGCTGGGTGCTTCTGTCACTGGGCTTCACTGAAAACGGCTTCTCAGTGTGAACCAGGAAGTGACCTCTCTGGACAACGGAATGGCTCTTCTTTACCTTATCTCTGCTGCTGAGATCTCCTGGGTGTTGTGGATGCCATTAGGCAGTTGAATGCGCATGTGTACTCTGTTGTTTCTGTCCCTACCCTCTGTGCAACCCTGGGTGCTGTCAACCCACGCTATGCCACTGGTTCATGCTGCAAAATTACTTTATACTTGTTTTTGCACACATTTTTTGGTTGGAGGATGTATCCTGAAATCTGGGAACGATGTTCCTGCTGTCAACGTGGGGAAAATTTGCGTCAAGCCCACCCTGAACCCCTCCACCAACCCCACTTGAACTGGGAAGACACTCAAGGGGCAAGGGAACCCTGTTTGTCATAATCCCAAATATTCCTGGTTTTGTTTTTGCACAGCTTTGTTGCACTGTAGTGCTGGAGTTCCCCTCCAGGTGGCAGTAACATGGTGGTGTTTGGGAAGAACAGCATCCCCAACATCACCATGCAACAGAACAACATGTGTGGACTCTCCAGTAGAAATCCATCACCTGTTCATTATTACAGTGGTACCTCAGGTTACATACGCTTCAGGTTACGGACTCCGCTAACCTAGAAATAGTACCTCGGGTTAATAACTTTGCTTCAGGATGAGAACAGAAATCGTGCTCCGGTGGCACGGCAGCAGCAGGAAGGCCCCATTAGCTAAAGTGATGCTTCAGGTTAAGAACAGTTTCAGGTTAAGAACGGACCTCCGGAACGAATTAAGTACTTCACCCGAGGTACCACTGTATTACAGGGACGCGGGTGGCACTGTGGTCTAAACCACAGAGCCTAGGACTAGCTGATCAGAAGGTCGGTGGTTCGACGGCGGGGTGAGCTCCTGTTGCTCGGTCCCAGCTCCTGCCAACCTAGCAGTTCCAAATCATGTCAAAGTGCAAGTAGATAAATAGGTACCACTCCGGCGGGAAGGTAAATGGCGTTTCTTTGTGCTGCTCTGGTTCGCCAGAAGCGGCTTAGTCATGCTGGCCACATGACCCGGAAGTTGTACACCGGCTCCCTTGGCCAATAAAGCGAGATGAGCGCCACAACCCCAGAGTCGTCCGCGACTGGACCTAATGGTCGGGGTCTCTTTACCTTTACCTTTACCACTGTATTGCACTCAGTGACATGTTGCAGAAGATACCTGCAGAAAAAACCACCCATCTGAAAACTTTTTCTATTATTTAATTAACACCATATAATTAACAAATTGTCAGCAAAACAATTACAATCTATAAAACACTGTTACTAAGCCGGCGACAAGAAACAACAACAATCACAGGCTAAACATCACAGTTGCAGCATAAGGCATGATTAACAAATCATCAATAAAACATTATGAACAGAATAGCAGCTGAAAAATAAGCTGAACACTGTTTTGGTGTTCATATACTCTCTCTCTCTCCTCCCTTTTTGTAAAGGGAAATGTGTGGGCATATATAAGCCACGTATGGGGAATCAGTGGCCTTCCAGGTGCTGGTAAACTACAACTCCCATCATCCCAGACCATCGGGAATGCTGGCTGGGGCTGATGGGGTTCAAGATATGGAATGTCAGAAATAATAATAATAATAATAATAATAATAATAATAATTTTATTATTTATACCCCGCCCATCTGGCTGGGCTTCCCCAGCCACTCTGGGTGGCTTCCAAAAAAATATTAAAAATATTAAAATACTGTAATACTGTAGTGATGTATGGAAGTGAGAGCTGGACCATAAAGAAGGCTGATCGCCGAAGAATTGATGCTTTTGAATTATGGTGCTGGAGGAGACTCTTGAGAGTCCCATGGACTGCAAGAAGATCAAACCTCTCCATACTGAAGGAAACCAACCCTGAGTGCTCACTGGAAGGACAGATTGTGAAGCTGAGGCTCCAGTACTTTGGCCACCTCATGAGAAGAGAAGACTCCCTGGAGAAGACCCTGATGTTGGGAAAGATGGAGGGCACAAGGAGAAGGGGACGGCAGAGGACGAGATGGTTGGATAGTGTTTTCGAGGTTACCAGCATGAGTTTGACCAAACTGCGGGAGGCAGTGGAGGACAGAGGTGCCTGGCGTTCTCTGGTCCATGGGGTCACGAAGAGTCGGACACGACTAAACGACTAAACAACAACAACAACAATACATCAAACATTAAATGCTTCCCTAAACAGGGCTGCCTTCAGATGTCTTCTAAAAGTCTGGTAGTTGTTGTTCTCTTTGACATCTGGTGGGAGGGCGTTCCTCAGGGAGGGTGCCACTACCAAGAAGGCCCTCTGCCTGGTTCCCTGTAACTTGGCTTCTCACAGTGAGGGAACCGCCAGAAGGCCCTCGGCGCTGGACCTCAGTGTCCGGGTAAAACGATGGGGGTGGAGACGCTGCTTCAGATATACTGGGCCGAGGCCGTTTAGGGCTTTAAAGGTCAACACCAACACTTTACCAGAGCTTGTAAACAGCTGCCCTGGACACAGAATTGACCTGCGCCTCCATTGACAGCTGTGAGTCCAGAATGACTCCCAGGCTACGCACCTGGTCCTTCAGGGGCACAGTTACCCCATTCAGGACCAGGGAATCCTCCACACCTGCCCGCCTCCTGTCCCCCCAAAACAGTACTTCTGTCTTGTCAGGATTCAACCTCAATCTGTTAGCCGCCATCCATAACTTCGCCATAACTTTCCTGCTAGAGGCACTGGTGTGTATATCCAAGGACACAGGGCTGATGTGCAGGTCTGAGGCAATAATCTCCAGGTCTTAATGGTGTCAACAATCCCCCGTCGATTCCAGGGCCGTCATTGGTCAGGTTGCTTTAGTAAAGTATGACACCATCACCACCTATATCACAATGGAATCCTCGGCTGTGTTTGCTTTCCACTCGGGCTGCAGTCCTGTGCACGTTTACTTGGGAGTAAGCCCCCTTCAACTCAGTGGGACTTACTTCCGAGTAAATATGCACGGGCTTGCCCTGTTACTTGGCTCCGAGTTCCTGGAAAAGCTGTGAGGCAGCCCTTTGGCCTGTGAACTGGTGTGATAGTTGACTGACGGCGTCTGTCATGGATGTATCTGGTGACTTAAAGACAATGAGAGGTAGGTGAGGTAGTCATTCTGAATTGATGTTGTTGTTGTTTAGTCATTTAGTCGTGTCCAACTCTTCGTGACCCCCTGGACAAGAGCACACCAGGCACTCCTGTCTTCCACTGCCTCCCGTAGTTTGGTCAGACTCATGTTTGTAGCTTCGAGAACACTGTCCAACCATCTCGTCCTCTGTCGTCCCCTTCTCCTTGTGCCCTCCATCTTTCCCAACATCAGGGTCTTTTCCAGGGAGTCTTCTCTTCTCATGAGGTGGCGTAAGTCTTGGAGCCTCAGCTTCAGGATCTGTCCTTCCAGTGAGCACTCAGGGCTGATTTCCTTCAGAATGGATAGGTCTTCTTGCAGTCCATGGGACTCTCAAGGGTCTCTTCCAGCACCAGAATTCAAAAGCAACAATTCTTCAGCGATCAGCCTTCTTGATGGTCCAGCTCTCACTTCCATACATCACTACTGGGAAAACCATAGCTTTAACTATACCGACCTTTGTTGGCAAGGTGATGTCTCTGCTTTTGAATTAGCCTCCCCCAATTGGCCTACAATTCCCATCATTCCTACTTAGCACATCTTGATCCTTGAGGAATAGCAATGTCCATTTTGACAATCAGAATTTTTTTCTTTTTTTAAAAAAACAACACCACACTTTACTTAATTCTTGCAAGAACAAAACAAGCAAGAACTTCTTATCACCGTAGAGCTTTCTCCTGGAGAATGGCCCAGATTGTTACCTACTCACCATTTTACAAACCTTCCCCGACAAGAACTTTTAAAGCTACAAGTATCTGAGAAGGAAGGAGACATGGGGGGGAGAGAGGAGGAATGAGCGAAACTGTCCGTTTCAATTTCACTCAGTTCCGCATTTCCCCTGTCTTCAGTTCTCTGCATTGCCCTCTCAGTTTGCAGTTTATAAAGACCTTGTGAAACTGAATAGCTCAGCTGGTTAGAGTGAGGTGCTGATAATGACAAGGTTGCAAGTTTGACAGCTGCATATCCCTGCATTGCTGGTGGTTGAATGATATGATCCTGAGTATCCCTCCTAATCCTACAATTCTATGATTCTATGAAAGCTCATCGTTTGTTTGTTGTTGTTGCAAATTTCTCCTAACATGCGCATTTTGCGTGCAATTTTGCAAAGCAATTTCCCCTAATATAATGCAATTTTTGATGTTATTTTAAGTCATACTTCTGTGGAGACACTTTACCGTAGAATAATATTACCATACACGTTTCTTGTTTCGAAAACTCCACTGCGGATTTCGGAGAAGTGCAAATTCTGCAGAACGGTTGTGCATTGGTTCACATATAATTTTGAACATGTGAAAATTTGGTAGGTTCGTCTTTAAATGCAAAATAAATAGAACATTTCCCCCACTCCCAGGAGAGGACTGAAGACTGGGTGTGCAGGATTACGTCAAACTAAATGTAACACTTGCAAACAGCTACATCTTGTTACAGCTTGGAGGGGGCATATTATTGTTTGGCGAGAGAGATGTTTTTCATTCTCATAACACTGACAGGCTTATTGGGAAATGATATAGAATGAAATGAAAAGGATGTTTAAAATAACGTTCGTAAAAAAAAAAAAACAGAAGCTTTTCTCTTGGGAATTATAGGGACAGAACCACTGTATAAAAGCTTATTCATGTATGCTACTACAGTGACAAAAATGTTACTTGCCCAAAAATGGAAAGGAAGAAGTCCCAGCAAACGAAGAATGGATACAAAAACTTATGGAATATGCAGAAATGGCAAAACTTACCAGAAGAATAAGAAATCAAGATAACAAACTTTTTATACAAGAATGGAAATGGTTTATTGAATATTTACAGATAAATTGTAAACAGATAACAACATTGGCAGGATTATTGTAATAACCTGCAGTTTCACAAGAGCATATATTTAAAGAAGATGAATAAATGAGCAAATTAAGTTAATTAGGACAAAAAGGAGCAGTGGCGTAGCAAGGTCAGGTGGTACCCCATGCAGAAAATTTCTTGTCCCCCCCCCATTGAATATTTTTATTTTTGCCTGCAAAAATGGTTTGACTTTATTTCATATTTTTTGGGAGGGGAGCCAGAGTTGGTGAGCTTTATTGAGCTTATTTTGAGAGATTGCATGCCTTGCGACAAGGAGTCTGCCTGCTGCCCTACAGCTGAGGTTGAGCCAGCAGGTGGACTGTTTTGGAAGCCTGCGCTGTTAGTTTCTGTTCTTATCACTGTGCAGCTGCGTGGAGTCACAGGAGTCTGTTTACATTCCTGGGATTCCATACCATTGGAGTCTCGTGGGAAAGGAGACGGGATGTGACGTTAGTGGTTTCCTGTTTCCTTTATTCCTTTGTTCAGTTGCTCTCTGCTTTCATAGAGAGAGGATATCTTTTCTGTTCTGCGTAGTTTAGAAAGAAAACCCTTTCAATGTAGCCAAACCTCTTGTCTCTTCGCTGTGCTGGGAACCCTGCTGGATAGAATGTGCTTCAGGCCTTATGAAAGGCTCAGGCCATTAAACATGTCGGAGGCGATTTCAAAGGCTCAGCTCAGAGGAAGATGAGGCCTTATCGGCTTGGCCGAGCGGAGATTCCAAAGCATCTCTCACAGGCGTTGAGTGCCACACAGCATTTTGTCACCCCCCTCAGAGGTGACACCTGGGGCACTCCACACCCACCACACCCACCTTGCTTTGCCCTCAAAGCTTGAGGAAGAGGCAATTGTTGCATTCGTGGTTCTTCATAACCAGCAGATCAGATACGCACACCCATCAGTGACAACCAGTACAATGACCCGTGTTGCCTTTCAGAAATTTACAACTACATCTGCTGCAGTGCTGAGCAAAATGCTGACCTGGCTGCCCAAAGTCTCATCCAATGGGCTGGACCACCGAACATTGATGCCGTCATCCATGTGTTGGTGGAGATGCTGAAGGAGGTAGGAACAGAACTGACATCATGTTTGGGTTGTATCAAAGCCCTACTCAGAGCAGATGGGCCAAAGAGAGCAGGGCGTGTCGAATTTTTAAACTTTCAAATTCCAAAAATGAGTCGTATGTATAACAAGACATGGGAATTCAAAATATATTTTTGGTTACATTAATATAATTTAGTTTTGCTTGGTAAGTAAAACGTGTAAAATTGCATAGCATCATTTAAATGATTGCCAAGTACTTGCAGTTATTATTGATATTATTATTTAGCATAACCTGACATTATTATTTAGCATATTACAGTGGTGCCCCGCAAGACGAATGCCTCGCAAGACGGAAAACTCGCTAGACGAAAGGGTTTTCCGTTTTATGAGCTGCTTCGCAAGACGAATTTCCCTATGGGCTTGCTTCGCAAGACGAAAACGTCTTGCAAGTTTGTTTCCTTTTTCTTAACACCATTAATACAGTTGCGACTTGACTTTGAGGAGCAACTCATAGAACGCAGTGTACATAGTAGCCTTTTTTGAGGTTTTTAAAGACTTTGGTGATTTTTGAAGCTTTTCCCAAACTTCTTTTGCAGCCATTTGGTAAGTTAAGCTTTTAAAACTTTTTTGGGGGGCTTTGGATTTTGGGTTGGGGTGTTTGGAATTCAAGGACTTGGTGTTGGGGAGGGATTTGCAAGAATCTGGAAGCTTGTGTGTGTGTTTTCTGCATTTTTATGATTTTCTGTGACCATTGGGCCACTCTGCTGTTTTTTTAAAAAAATTCTGGATTTGAATTTCTGTGTGCTGGGTGGCTGGGGGAACAGTTGGGGAGGGGTTTGCAAGAATCTGGAAGCTTGTGTTTTTTTTCCTGCATTTTTATGATTTTCTGTGACCATTGGGCCACTCTGCTGTTTTTTTAAAAAAATTCTGTGTTTGAATTTTGAAATGCTCTTTACAGTATGTGTGACTTTAAAGAGCACTTAATAAACTCTTGTTGTATCAAATTTGGCTTTGTTTGGACTTTTTTTGACCATAGGAACGCATTAATTGATTTTCAATGCATTCCTATGGGATTTCATGCTTCGCAAGACGAAAAATTCGCTAGACGAAAAAATTCGCGGAACGAATTAATTTCGTCTTGCGAGGCACCACTGTATTATTTACCATAACCTTCCAGTAGGCAAAATTAAAATTCTTTGGTTTTCTGAAAGCAGTTTTTTGCTTCTTCATCAAACGTAGACTCACCAAGCTAAATATTGTCCAGTCACAAAATAGCAGATTTGAATTCCTCACCCACACAAAATTATTTTTAAGACCCCTTGCATATGAAATTTGCAAAATTTTTGTTTCGCCGCCTTAAATGACATGCTCTACTAAGGCAGTCAATTCCAATAATGTCAATGAGAACATTTGAAGTAGGATGAATGTTGACTGTAACTCTTTAATCTGAATATCGCCACAAGAATTTTCAGGGACCTTTCTGGTTAGTTAAGAGTGACTGTTGTACAAAATCCTGTTTCTTAGAGTAGGACTGCACATCTCAAAGAAGAGAGAGTTGCCTTTGAAAATGGCAGCCTTGTGTCTGACTCTCTATCCCATCTAGTTAGGGCTACATTTGAGACCTTTTAGTTTCTTCTTCTTCTTCTTCTTTGGCGATCCCTCGTAGCCGAGTAAGATTGTCTTCCATGAACACGGTCTTAGCAGTGAGTCCGTAAGTGACTGTGGAGGCCAATTCAGGATCCACACGTCCTTCCACAGTGGGGACATTGGTTTCCAGGCGGGAGTTGATCACGGTGTGGATTTGCCAAGTGTGCCTTCCTCTTAGCACGTTTCTCCCTTGCGTCCTGAGTTCAAGTGTCTTCAAAGCCCATGACACCTTTGGTAAAGGCTGTTCTCCAACTGGAGCACTCGCAGTCCAGTGTTTCCCAATTGTCGGCGTTTATACTACATTTTTTTTAGATTTGCCGTGAGAGAACCTTTGAACCTCTTTGGTTGACCACCAGCACTACCCTTTCCATTCTTAAGTTTGCTTTGGAAGACGATCATCAGGCATCCACACAACATGACCAGTCCAACGAAGTTGATGTTGAAGAATCCTTGCTTCAACACTGGTGATCTTTGCTTCTTCCAGTACACTGGTATTAGTTCGCCTGTCTTTTCAAGTGATGTGTAAAAAATTTCAGGGACACCGTTGATGGAATCTTTCGAGAAAAGGTGACTAAGGCGGAGGAGGAAAGGCCAGTCATGACTTAGTTGTAGTTCTTCAAACCTAGATTGTTCTTTGGGGATGTTGAAGAAAAAATTTAAGTGGCCAGCTCAGGTCATTGTCTTACACAGAAGCTTGTCTGAGAAGTTCAACAAGTTCCCCCATTAGATCCCAACCCTCACTGGGACAGAAGGCCAGGAACTGGGCAGCATAATCTAGACTGACCACCACAACCCACAAGACTTTCTGCTTCCTTAGAAAGATGCGTCTGGGAGAATCGCCCAGCAAGCCAATGATGTCCTCCTATCTCTGGCAAGCTCTCTTTTCAATGACGTGATGTACAGACTTCAAAAGAATGTCAAGACTGGGATCCTCCCTCACCACATGGTCTTCAGGACGCTGGGGAGCCTGGCCTCTCGCTACGGTAGGGCTCCCTCCAGTTCTTCACTGTTGCATGTTCTCCCATTGAAGGAAAAAAGGGCTTGATTCCCATCTCAGATAGGATGCAAATTACATATGGGGTGTGGGGGGAAACACTGAGGACTAGTGATTTATTTATTTATTTGTAATAATATTACAATACAATATAATATTGTAATAATCTTCTTTCCGTATAGTAAATTGCATTTGTTACTCAACAATTATATTCCAATTCAACAAAACTAGTGACTTCCCACTTGCCCGTCATCGCTGTTTATAACTCAAAATACATACAATTGCATTTTAGGGTTCCGTCTTAATTTTTTTCTTCTGTTTTCTTACACTTTAAACTCTGCTGTGGTCTTCGCATATGGGAAATAACTTTTTATACAGACAAGAAAAGAGTTTCCAGTCTTCTTTAAAAAGATTCTAAATTTGATAATACAAAAACCAAAAAATATAATCCAGAAACAATGGAAATGTTTAAATGATTATTTATGCAGACAAAGATTAAATGTGAGGTATTGGTTGTGTTTAGAATAAATTTATGAAGGATTTAGAAAACTTATTGATTAGAATATTTGTGTGAGATATGGGAAAAATACGGAATAACAGATACAATCTTGTATATAGGAAGTGCAGTGTAAGCGATGGAAGTCAATCAATAAATTTTATTATTATTTTCATATCAAGATATTTGTAGAATAAATTTGGAAGAAATTCTTCCAACTTTACTTCTTCTTTTCTCTTTATTTTTTCTTCTTCTTTTTTCTTTTCTTCTTTTTTATATATGTATGTGCTTATCCGAAATATGTATGTATGTATTTGCAATATTTTGAGTATATTTTGTAAAAATTATGTTAAATAAATTAAATTTAAAAATAATAAATAAATTTGTATCTTCTATCAGCGCCGTCTGTTTCACCCTTTCTGCATCTTCCAAGATTTCCATCAACCATTCTTCCTTTGGAAAGAGGGTTTTTCTCTCCATAGGTGCAGGTTGTCTGGGCCCCCAGGTTCCCGAGTACCCACAAAATTCCCCATTAAGGAGCCAGGCACCTTCAAATTTCAGCATAAAGACCGTTGAGGAAAAGTCACTTTAAATATTTTTTAAATTTTCTAAATTGTCAAAAGGATTTTTTTTTTTACTGAGGACTAGTGACTTGACAAAGCTGGTTCTGTTTAATTTCACCCAGGCCACACTAGGGGATCTAACCTCAGGAAGGGCCACACTGCAACAGAAGATTGTGTGTTTGCATACCAAAACCAGCTGAAGTTCAGTCCCATATAGAAGCATGTGCCCAGAGTTCATGATCCTAAATTGTAATAAATCATTACCATCCGCTAACGAAAGTTTGCTTGTGTCTCTTCACTCAGCACTCAGGTGTATCCCGTTTTTGTCACTGACCTGTGTGTATTTAAGGGTGATGATTAAGTGGCCCATGACTAGCCACATGAAAGAAGCAATATGTTACGGTGAGTGATTCTTTTTCTTTTTTGGGCGGGGGGGGGGGAATGGAATATCATCATCTTCCTTCCATTCCAGTATAGCCCCTACAACTGCTAACTGTTCCTTAAAGCCCATCATCTGTGCCATTCTCTGTGCGCCCCTTCTAAGAGAAGTTTGGAAGGCAATGAGACAACAGGGCCTATTTGGTGGTGGCCCCCTGATTGTAGAATGCTCTTTACAGGCCGGTTCGCCTGGCACCATTGTTGTGCTCCTTCCAGTGCCAGACTGTGGGGGAAAATTCCCCTTCATTCAAGACAGAAGCACTTTTTGGGGGGGAAAGGAGGCGGGCAGGTGTGGAGCATTCCCTGGTCCTGAATGGGGTAACTGTGCCCCTGAAGGACCAGGTGCGCAGCCTGGGAGTCATTTTGGACTCACAGCTGTACATGGAGGCCCAGGTCCATTCTGTGTCCAGGGCAGCTGTCTACCAGCTCCATCTGGTGCGCAGGATGAGACCCTCCCTGCCTGCAGACTGTCTTGCCAGAGTGCTGCATGCTCTGGTTACCTCCCGCTTGGACTACTGCAAAGCGCTCTATGTGGGGCTACCTTTGAAGGTGACCCGGAAACTGCAACTAATCCAGAATGTGGCAGCTAGACTGGTGACTGGGAGCGGCCGCCGGGACCACATAACACCGGTCTTGAAAGACCTACATTGGCTCCCAGTACGTTTCCGAGCACAATTCAAGGTGTTGGTGCCGAACTTTAAAGCCCTAAACAGCCTCAGCCCAGCATTCCTGAAGGAGCGTCTCCACCCCCATCGTTCTGCCCAGACGCTGAGGTCCAGCTCCGAGGGCCTTCTGGCAGTTCCCTCACTGCAAGAAGCCAAGTTACCAGGCAGAGGGCCTTCTCAGTGGTGGCACCCGCCCTGTGGAACACCCTCCCACCACATGTCAAAGAGAACAACTAGCAGACTTTTAGAAGACATCTGAATGCAGCCCTGTTTAGGGAAACTTTTAATGTTTGATGCATTACTGTATTTTAATATTTGTTGGAAGCCACCCAGAGTGGGCGGGGTATAAATAATAAATTGTTGTTGTTGTTGTTGTTTGCCCTCTCCCCAACCACCTTTGGCCAGCCCAGCACGTCACCATTTTTCATCCAACTACAGCCCATGAAATACAACTGACTCAACACCTTTTCCTTTTTGCTGTACATGTCAGAGTTGCTTTTCACTGTAACAGTCAGCCATTAGAAGGACACTGACACACTGGAACGTGTCCAGAGGAGGGCAACCAAAATGGTCAAAGGCCTGGAAACGATGCCTTATGAGGAACGGCTAAGGGAGCTGGGCATGTTTAGCCTGGAGAAGAGGAGGTTAAGGGGTGATATGATAGCCATGTTCAAATATATAAAAGGATGTCACATAGAGGAGGGAGAAAGGTTGTTTTCTGCTGCTCCAGGGAAGCGGACACAGAGCAATGGATCCAAACTACAAGAAAGAAGATTCCACCTAAACATTAGGAAGAACTTCCTGACAGTAAGAGCTGTTTGACAGTGGAATTTGCTGCCAAGGAGTGTGGTGGAGTCTCCTTCTTTGGAGGTCTTTAAGCAGAGGCTTGACAACCATATGTCAGGAGTGCTCTGATGGTGTTTCCTGCTTGGCAGGGGGTTGGACTCGATGGCCCTTGTGGTCTCTTCCAACTCTAGGATTCTATGATTCTAGTTTCCCATTTGACTGGTTCTTGCCAATCTTGTGATCAGGTCCCATTGTTGTGCCCGTGACACGGGTCTGAGTAATAACAGGCCTAACAGTATTTCCACCTCAAGACAAATACAGTGGTACCTCAGGTTACATACGCTTCAGGTTACATACGCTTCAGGTTACAGACTCCGCTAACCCAGAAATAGTGCTTCAGGTTAAGAACTTTGCTTCAGGATAGGAACAGAAATTGTGCTCCGGCAGTGTGGCAGCAGCAGGAGGCCCCATTAGCTAAAGTGGTGCTTCAGGTTAAGAACAGTTTCAGGTTAAGAACAGACCTCCGGAATGAATTAAGTACTTAACCCGAGGCACCACTGTATTTTTTTAACCCCACTCCTAGGAATTGGGATAGAGCGAAGGGTCAGTCTTCCATTGTGGCGAAGTGTGGACCCACAACCCCCGACTTTCAATTGCTTCAGTGCCAAGCAATCGCTTCTCAGACGCTTTCTCTCTCTTTTTCAACTCATTCAGTTATGGAACATTTCTGTGCGGCAATCAACTATTACTACAAAAACTGGAGAGAGTGTTCGTTCCCAAGAGAGACAGAAGCTCAGCTTTGCAACCCTGTCATTCCCATCTATCAACGCTTGGCTGGCGATTGGCTGAATGACGAGGAACCAAAGGTGAGAACCAGGAAAGTTTCATCTTATCACAGCCGCGCCCAAAGCAGAGAGTAGCTCCCCTTCCGGGCCGATGGGATTAGCTTGGAGGGGGGGCGCTAAGCGGCTAGGGGGCAGCAGGGGGCGCTGGAGGTATAAATGAACTATCAGACTTTGCAAAGCTGGTACCCCTGGCTCAAGTTCATCAATTCTGTTGAATTAATTGTTTTTAATATTCGATAGGGAGCCGCCCAGAGTGGCTGTGGAAACTCAGCCAGATGGGCAGAGTATAAATAAAAAAAAAAGGTAAAGGTAAAAGGACCCCTGACCATTAGGTCCAGTCATGACTGACTCTGGGGTTACGGCACTCATCTCTCTTTACTGGCCGAGGGAGACGACATTTGTCCGCAGACAGTTTTTCCAGGTCATGTGGCCAGCATGACTAAGCCGCTTCTGGCGAACCAGAGCAGTGCACGGAAACGACGTTTACCTTCCCGCCGGAGTGGTACCTATTTATCTACTTGCACTTTGACGTGCTTTCGAACTGTTATGTTGGCAGGAGCTGGGACCGAGCAACGGGAGCTCACCCCGTCGCGGGGATTCGAACCGCCGACCTTCTGATCAGCAAGTCCTAGGCTCTGTGGTTTAACCCACAGCGCCACTCGTGTCCCGCATACATAAATTATTATTATTAATTAAACTAAATCGTCGCCATTGGGTTTTGAATAAATGTGTACAGCGCCCTTCATGCATGGATCTCAGGGCAGTTCGCAACATTGCAATACAAGACAGCTGCTCCAGACAGACCCTCTGGTCAATGGTTATCAAAAGCCACTGAGAAGTCGAGGAGAATTAACAGGGACACATTGCGCCTATGTCTCTCCTGGAAAAGGTTGTCATACACAGTGAAAACAGTTTCTGTGCCAAAATCGGGCCCAAACCCCCATATGATATGGATCTAGAAAATCAGTTTCCTCCAAGAGCACCTTGATCGGGTCTGTGACCACCCACTGGAGAACCTTTGCACTGGTTTGAAAGCAGCACTCAGCTCCATGGAAAATCTTTCCATGTGTGTCCTTTTGCAGGTGAAGGAAGCCTTGATGAAAGCTCAGTGGCCCATGCTAGGAGCTCTGGTCCGCTGCAGAACGAAGCAAGATGAGATCATCAGGAAGATCCCACAAGTCCTTCGAGACAGCAAGATTTTGGATTCTTTCCTCATTGCCAAAGTAAAGGGATATTTTTATATATATAAAAACACAACCAATTTTATAAGTTGTGCGTCTTTGCTTTTCAATTTGTGTTATTTTATGCGCTGTGACTTACATTTATTTTTATCAGTTACATTTTAGAAATTATTTATTGTAATCGCTAAGAGTGAATTTCTGTTTAAGTATTATTATTTGCTGATATGTAATTTTATTGCGCAGGGGACACAGGTGGCGCTGTGGGTTAAAGCCTCAGCGCCTAGGACTTGCCGATCGAAAGGTCGGCGGTTCGAATCCCTGCGGCGGGGTGCGCTCCCGCTGCTCGGTCCCAGCGCCTGCCAACCTAGCAGTTCGAAAGCACCTCCGGGTGCAAGTAGATAAATAGGGACCGCTTACCAGCGGGAAGGTAAACGGCATTTCCGTGTGCAGCTCTGGCTCGCCAGAGCAGCGATGTCACACTGGCCATGTGACCCGGAAGTGTCTCCGGACAGCGCTGGCCCCTGGCCTCTTAAGTGAGATGGGCGCACAACCCCAGAGTCTGGCAAGACTGGCCCGTACGGGCAGGGGTACCTTTACCTTTACTAATTTTATTGTGCACTATTGTATCCTAATGGATTATTGAGTATTATATTATTTGATATAAGTCGTTTTTTAAAAAAACGTTATGTTTTTATTATGACATGTTTGAATTGGATCAGATTGTTATAAGGTGTGTGATCTTTCTTGTTTCTTCAGCTTGTATTTTTTTTAAAATAATTTTTTCCCCAGTTTTACATAAAGGTTGTACACAACAAACATAACAATTCTAAAAACAAATAAGGTTCCTTCGAATCTTCAGACCTCCTTCCTTCCCTCCATGGATTCCATTTCTTAAAAAAAATAAAATCTGCATCTTATACGGTAATTTATCTATTATATAATCATAGTATCCAAAATCCATGTTACGTTGTGTCCTTGTATTCCTGCCAATGATTTCAACAGTGGTCTCTCAAATATGTTAAAAAGTTATTCCAGTCTTTTAAAAAATACATTTTCCCCCAAATTTTTTTATTAGTTTTCACAATACTATAAACAAACAAACAAACAAACAAACACACAAGACAAACAAACATAAATCATAGCCTTCTTGAAAATTACACTAATTAGCTTTGTTAGGTGACTTCCTCGCTTCCCTTTGGTTGAATTTAATTGCATGTCCTTTTAACAGTTTTCCAAATCCCAATTTTTATAAAATTTAACTTAAGCATTAACATCCTTAGATCTTCACCTTATGGAATTAAACATATTAATTCATCACTTAACATAAAAAAAATCCTTAGCCCATTAGGTCTCTGCAAGCTATTTCCAGTCAGTTTAACTTAACAAATTTAACTAAATAATCATTCAATTTATTCCAATCTTCCTGACACTCCTCCTCCTTCTGGTAGTGGACTCTTCCGGTTAGGTCGGCTACCTCTGAAAAATCCATCGTCTTCATCTGCCATTCTTCTATTGTTGGTAATTCTTGGATTTTCCACTTTTTAGCTAACAAAATACGAGCAGCAGTTGTGGCATACAAAAATAATTTAACATCTTTCTTGGGCAATTCCAAACCTAGTCTTTAAAAAAAAAATACTTGGTCTTCCTGGTTTCTGATCTTTCCCGTCAATCTCGACCTACATTGGCTCCCAGTACGTTTCCGAGCACAATTCAAAGTGTTGGTGTTGACCTTTAAAGCCCTAAACGGCCTCGGTCCAGTATACCTGAAGGAGCGTCTCCACCCCCATCGTTCTGCCCGGACGCTGAGGTCCAGTGCCGAGGGCCTTCTGGCGGTTCCCTCATTGCGAGAAGCAAAGCTACAGGGAACCAGGCAGAGGGCCTTCTCGGTAGTGGCGCCCACCCTGTGGAACGCCCTTCCAGCAGATGTCAAAACGATAAACAACTACTTGACATTCAGAAAACATCTTAAGGCAGCCCTGTTCAGGGAAGTTTTTAATGTATGATATTTTAGTGTTTCCTGGTTTCTATGGAAGCCGCCCAGAGTGGCTGGGGAAACCCAGCCAGATGGGCGGGGTATAAATAATAAATTATTATTATTATTATTATTATTATTATTATTATTATTATTATTATTATTTCTGCATATTCCACCAGCTTGGTCTGCCCCTCTTCTCTTTCGTACTACTTCTTTTTCCCATTTCTGAGTTAGAAGCATCCTTGCTGTTACAGTTGCATACATAAACAGTCTTATGTTTTCTTTTGGTAGTTCAGCGCCTATAATACCTAACAAAAAAGCCTCTGGGTTTTTTTAAAAAAACAAAAGCTATCTTAAACATTGTTTTCCTAACCCACTTTAATAATAATAATAATAATAATAATAATAATAATAATAATAATAATAATACATTTTTATTTATTTATACCCCGCCCTCCCTGGCCAGAGCCGGGCTCAGGGTGGCTAACACCAGTAAAATTACAATAAAACATAATGGGGGGGACGACAAATTTAAAACACAGGTTAAAATGCAATTTAAAATGCAGCCTCATTTTAATAATAGCCCTTAGATCAAAACCATAAGGGGAGGGAAACATAAGGGTCAGACTGAGTCAAAACCAAAGGCCAGGTGGAACAGCTTCGTCTTGCAGGCCCTGCGCAAAGATGTCAAGTCCCGCAGGGCCCTGGTCTCTTGTGACAGAGCTTTCCACCAATTTTACTGGTGTTAGCCGCCCTGAGCCTGGCTCTGGCCCAGGAGGGTGGGGTATAAATAAAGTTTATTATTAATATTATTATTATGAGAGAAAGGTGGCTGCGTGACTTGGCTCTTTTATGGGGTGAGCCAGAGTCATGCCCATCTCCCTGGTCACAAGCAGGGGGAGGACACTCCAGACCAGTGGAACAGGAAGTTATACTGGCTGGAGTAACATCTCCCTGCCTGTGTCCAATTTAAGAAAACAAGGAATGTTGTGTTTGACTGCGCCAATGGATAGGTAAAGGTAAAGGGACCCCTGACCACTAGGTCCAGTCGTGACCGACTCTGGAGTTGCGGCACTCATCTCGCTTTATTGGCCGAGGGAGCCGACGTACTGCTTCCGGGTCATGTGGCCAGCAGGACTAAGCCACTTCTGGCGAACCAGAGCAGCACACAGAAACGCCGTTTACCTTCCCGCCGGAGTGGTACCTATTGATCTACTTGCACTTTGATGTGCTTTTGAACTGCTAGGTTGGCAGGAGCAGGGACCGAGCAACGGGAGCTCACCCCGTCACAGGGATTCGAACCGCTGACCTTCTGATCAGCAAGCCCTAGGCTCTGTGGTTTAACCCACAGCGCCACCCACTTCCGCGCCAATGGATAACATCCCACAATTACAAATGTGGCCATGTCACAGATGTTTATAAGGGCATGAACCGATTCTTTTTCTTTTTCTTTTTTAGAGGCTTAATATTTTTTTGGACGTCTGCGAGGAGTACAAACCCCCAATCCCAAAGAAGATATCCCAGGCAGTTTGTGACTTTGTATTCAAGCAGGTAAGACATCAGGGAAGCTGGTGGTTTTTCTGACGCAAGTGACCTTTGTAAACGTTTGCACCGCAGGCCCAGGTCAAGGGAGACGTCGTCAATCGTGTCACCTTTGGAAATGACCTGGGTGCGCTGTACACTTGTCGTTTGTGCAAAGGGCAGCTGCTGGGTGGTTTGGGCCAATTTTATCCCTACCAGAGAGACCTCAGAAGAGTCAACATGGCCTCCACTTCCATGGGTTGAGAGCCCAAGAACTGCCTCTACTGGGAACTTCTCAGCCAACATGGTAAAATTAGCACCAGAGTCCAGTAAAGCGAGATGAGCGCCGCAACCCCAGAGTCGGCCACGACTGGACCTAATGGTTAGGGGTCCCTTTACCTTTACCTTTATTTTATTTTATTTTATTTTTTAAAGAATATTTATTAACATTTTCAAAATTATACAATACAAAAGAGACACACAAAAAATAACAAAAATACAAAAATGCAAAATTAAAAACAATTAAAAACAAGTACAATTTCCATTCCTTATTTTCTATTAACTTATTTCCCAGACCTCCTCTCACCTCCCCTTTTTGTATTCCAATTCAAATTATTAACTCCTTGTGTAACTTATTATAACTTATTATAGCTTATTCCTCAATTACATTGCAGCTGGTAACCACTTAGTTTCTGTCCAACATCATTCTAACATCCATTAATTTTACAATACTTCTGTAAATAGTCTTTAAATTTCTTCCAATCTTCTTCCGCCGACTCCCTTTACCTTTACCTTTAGGGACGCGGGTGGCGCTGCGAGTTAAACCACAGAGCCTAGGACTTGCCGATCAGAAGGTTGGCGGTTCGAATCCCCGCAACGGAGTGAGCTCCCGTTCCTCGGTCCCTGCTCCTGCCCACCTAGCAGTTCAAAAGCACAAAGTGCAAGTAGATAAATAGGTACCACTCCGGCAGGAAGGTAAACGGCGTTTCCGTGCGCTGCTCTGGTTTGCCAGAAGCGGCTTAGTCCTGCTGGCCACATGACCCGGAAGCTGTACGCCGGCTCCCTCGGCCAATAAAGCGAGATGAGTGTCACGACCCCAGAGTCGGCCACGACTGGACCTAATGGTCAGCGGTCCCTTTACCTTTACTGTGCCGGCAATGCGAGCTGGGGATGGTTTCATAGCAACCTAGGTACCGACGTTACTTGATCTCTTCCAGGTAGTCCCACGCAGTACTTCAGGGCAACAGAAGATAATGGAAAGGTTCAAGCACCAACGGTTTGCGGTGGAAAAACAGAGCCAAGAAG
Organism: Podarcis melisellensis; assembly: GCF_964234715.1. NCBI lineage: Eukaryota > Metazoa > Chordata > Lepidosauria > Squamata > Lacertidae > Podarcis > Podarcis melisellensis. Next base: position 4,836,944 of record NC_138528.1, on the reverse strand, counting down.
GGGAATCGTTCTCGTGTCATCTGGTAGCTTTCATAAGAATCTGCCTTATCTTTGAGTCAGCTCACTGGTCCATCTAGCTCAGTATTAGCTGATGGCAGGTCTCCAGGGTTTCAGATAGGGCTTCCCCAATTTGTCTTTACTTTCTTTGCTTTCCCCAATTCTACCTGGAGGTGCTGAGAATTGAAGTGGAGCTCTCCTTGAAACTGACCCAGAAACTCCAGCGGGTGCAGAATGCCGCAGCGAGACTCCTTACGGGGTCTTCGCTGCGGGGTCACATTCATCCAGTGCTTTACCAACTGCACTGGTTCCCGGTGGAGTACAGGGTCAGGTTTAAGGTGCTGGTTTTAACCTTTAAAGCCCTATGCGGCCTAGGACCCATTTACCCCCTGGACCGCCTCTCCTGGTATTCCCCACGGAGGACCTTACAGTCTTCAAATAAAAACATCTTGGAGGTCCCGGGCCACAGGGAGGTTAGGCTGGCCTCAACCAGAGCCAGGACTTTTTCGGCTGTGGCCCCAACTTGGTGGAATGCTCTGTCCCAAGAGACTAGGGCCCTGCGGGACTTGACATCTTTCCGCAGGGCCTGCAAGACAGAGCTGTTCCACCAGGCCTTTGGCCAAGGCACAGTCTGACCTCCTTTCTCCATCTGTAATCCTCAAAGAACTCTAGCCCAACGGTTGCCATTAATTTGACTCTGAATTGATTTTAGAATGAATTGATTTTAGACTGTATTTCAATTAATTGATTGTGATTTTATGTAAACTGTGTTATTTTTACTGTTGTTAGCCGCTGTGAGCTCGGCTTCAGCTGGGAGGGCGGGATATAAATAAATTTATTATTATTATTATTATTATTATTATTATTATTATTATTATTATTATTATTTGAGGTCCTTCCTTTGTATGCACAGCCAATGCTCTGCCACTGAATTTTGGCCCTCCCCCTATTTTGTTGCTATTTATTTATTTTACTAATTAATGGGCTTTTAGACCTTTTTTAAAAAAAAGCCATGCACATTGAAAGGAGCTTTTGCAGGAGATACAAAAGCGATTCAACATTGTAAGAACACACACACACACACACACACACCACATTTAAATAAAACAGCAACAGCACAGTAACCAAAGGTAACAGGAACTAATGCTAGTGATCAGCTTGAATGATAAGTTTTTAGAAGCACCCCATTGTTGGTGCCTGTCTGATTTCAACATCCCACCTGGCAGGTGCCACAGCGGAGAAGGCCCTGCTCCATATCTCCACCAAACAGAGCTCTGTACAAATTCTTATTCTTATTATACCCCGCCCATCTGGATGGCTTTCCCCAGCTACTTTGGGCAGCTTGCAGCACATTTAAAAACATAGTAAAAGGTCAAACATTGAAAAAACTTCCTGATGCAGGGCTGCCTTCTGATGTCTTCTAGATAGTTATAGTAACAATAGTAACAATAGCTGCAGCTGCCAAACCAAACCTAAGGGCATGGGTAGGCAAACTAAGGACCGGGGGCCGGATCCGGCCTGATTGCCTTCTAAATCCTGCCAGCGGACGGTCCGGGAATCAGCGTATTTTTACATGAGTAGAATGTGTCTAATAATAATAATAATAATAATAATAATAATAATAATAATTTATTATTTATACCCTGCCCATCTGGCTGGGTTTCCTCAGCCATTCTGGGCAGCTTCCAACAGAATACTAAAATACAATAACCTATTAAACATTAACAGCTTCCCTAAACATTGCTGCCTTCAGATGTCTTCTAAAAGTATGGTAGTTGTTGTTCTCTTTGACATCTGATGGGAGTTCCACAGGGCGGGTGCCACTACTGAGAAGGCCCTCTGCCTGGTTCCCTGTAACTTGGCTTCTCACAGCGAGGGAACTGCCAGAAGGCCCTCAGAGATGGACCTCAGTGTCCGGGCAGAACGATGGGGGTGGAGACGCTCCTTCAGGTATACAGGGCCAAGGCCATTTAGGGCTTTCAAGGTCAGCACCAGCACTTTGAATTGTGCTCAGAAACATACTGGGAGCCAATGCAGATCTCTCACGACCGGTGTTATATGGTCTTGGCGGCCACTCCCAGTCACCAGTCTAGCTGCCGCATTCTGGATTAGTTGTAGTTTCCGGGTCACCTTCAAAGGTAGCCCCACGTAGAGCGCATTGCAGTAGTCCAAGCGGGAGATAACCACAGCATGCACCACTCTGGCGAGACAATTTGCTGGCAGGGAGGATCTCATCCTGCGTACCAGATGGAGCTGGTAGACAGCTGCCCTGGACACAGAATGGACCTGCGCCTCCATGGACAGCTGTGAGTCCAGAATGACTCCCAGGCTGCGCACCTGGTCCTTCAGGGGCACAGTTACCCCATTCAGGACCAGGGAGTCCTCCACATCCGCCTACCCCCTATACCCCAAGAACAGTACTTCTATCTTGTCAGGATTCAACCTCAATCCATTGGCCGCCATCCATCCTCCAACCAGGCTGGGGGCCTTCTTACATGACTGGCCCTTTCCTGATCAGAAAAGATGGTTTCTTCAAGCCAGCAGCCTTTTTCTTCTTTCTTCTTACAGTCTTCTTCTGAACACCGGGAGCTCTGCATGGATCACCGGAATGTCCTTATGGAAGCCTTTGCACACTTGGGTAAGAGATCCTGTGCCCACCCCCCACAAATGCACCCACCAAGTGTTGCCTGACTCCAGCTCCCATCACCCCTAAATATCCTTCCTTCCTTCCTTCCCTCCTTCCTTCCTTCCCTCCTTCCTTCCTTCCTTCCTTCCTTCCTTCCTTCCTTCCTTCCTTCCTTCCTTCCTTCCTTTTGTATACCTTTGTTCCACAGTTGAAGCCATGCTCATCGAAGCTTGCAGCATGAAAAAAAATACATTTCAACAAAACAATAAATAAAACATTAAAAAACACACAACCAAACTGAGCAATTTCCACACGAAGCACACAAGATCTAAAATAAAGATACAAAAAGACAACATCAAACCCAGATATTCACTAGGCCATGTTGGGCTGATGGGAGTCCTACAAGAAGAGAGGGGTCTGGCTTCTCCACCTCCAGACCAGAGACCTGAAAATATCATGTCCTTCTTGGTTTTCCTCAGAAATGTCAGGTCTTAGGTCTTAGATGAATCTGTCAGTTGTAGTTTCTGTCAGTTTCTCATTTTCCAGTTTTCATTTCTCCACATTTCCACATCAGACCTATCATCTATCTATCATCTATCTATCTACAGTGGTGCCTCGCAAGACGAAAATAATCCGTTCCGCGAGTCTCTTCGTCTAGCGGTTTTTTCGTCTTGCGAAGCAACCCTATTAGCGGCTTAGCGGATTAGCGCTATTAGCAGTTTAGCGGCTTAGCGGCTAAAAGGCTATTAGAGGCTTAGCGACTTAGAAAAAGGGGGGGAAGCGGAAAAAACGCAAGACTCGCAAGACGTTTTCGTCTTGCGAAGCAAGCCCATAGGGAAATTTGTCTTGCGAAGCGCATCGAAAAACGGAAAACCCTTTCGTCTAGCGGGTTTTTCGTCTTGCGAGGCATTCGTCTTGCGGGGCACCACTCTATCTATCTATCTATCTATCTATCTATCTATCTATCTATCATCTATCTATCTAATCTATCTAACCTATCATCATCTATCTATCATCTATCTATTCATCTATTCTAGTGCTCACAAAAATTCACCACTTTAGTTCAAATTTCTCCTAATGGACACATTTTTGCATTCACAATTTGACCTAATAACACACCTCGACAAATACATTTGTGTGTCTAATTTTCATCAATATAAAATAACAATAACAATAACAATAACAATAATAATAACAACAACAACAATAATAATAATAATAATAATAATAATAATAATAATAATAATAATAATAAATTTTATACCCCGGCCATCTGGCTGGGTTTCTCCAGCAACTCTGGGCGGCTTCCAACAAAATATTAAAATGCACAAATGTGTGCATTTTGAAGCACACTTCCCTGCGGTAGATGCATTTTTGTACACACTGCTTGGCCAGAGAACTACATCGCAAAATTCAGAGAAGGGCGAAGGGCAAAAGATTGCTACGTCTTGGTGTTCTCATCTTGTTTCGGAAATGGTGAATTAGGTTGGCTAGCTTTTAAATGTGAGCTGAATCAAACCCACACATATACACTTGCAAAATAATGATTATGATGGTCTGTAAGATGATGGGATGTCTGACTTGCCGAAATTTGCCATTCCTTTCCTTGCAGTCGGCTGCTGTCCCGTCGATGCTCTGGACTTTTTGCAGGCTCAGATGAAGGAGGACTCTGAATATATCCGTGTGGGATTCTTAATGCATCTGAAAATGATTGTTGGCAATGACGGCCGTAAGTAGCAGTGTCCACAATCCATATAACCGGCTTAGGTGCATAGAAGAGTAACATTATCATTTACAGAGAGTTTTTAGGTAGGGTTGGTCAGGCTTCAGTTTTGCATGATTTGCTTTGTATTTTTTTAACGCCACCTACCAGGGATACTGTAAGTAGCCCATAGCCTGAACCAGGAAGAGGTTGGGTACCCCTTGAGATGCCTTGAGATGCCTTGAGAGCCAGTGTGGTGTAGTGGTTAAGAGCGGTAGTCTTGTAATCTGGTGAACCGGGTTCGCGTCTCCGCTCCTCCACCTGCAGCTGCTGGGTGACCTTGGGCCAGTCACACTTCTCTGAAATCTCTCAGCCCCACTCACCTCACAGAGTGTTTGTTGTGGAGGAGGAAGGGAAAGGAGAATGTTAGCCGCTTTGAGACTCCTTAAAGGGAGTGAAAGGCGGGATATCAAATCCAAACTCTTCTTCTTCTCTTCTTCTTCAAACTTGATGATCCAATGCTCCTAGCTCGAGTTCAGCATCTGATTTGGGACCATTGAGATGGGCAGATAGAGCTGGGAATGGGCTGGGCGGGTTTTGCAAGGAAGGGCGCGTCATTTTTTGCAAGGAAGGGCACATCTTGAAAGACCTACATCGGCTCCCTGTACATTTCCGAGCACAATTCAAAGTGTTGGTGCTAAAGCCCTAAACAGCCTCGGCCCAGTATACCTGAAGGAGCGTCTCCACCCCCATCGTTCTGCCCGGACACTGAGGTCCAGTGCCGAGGGCCTTCTGGCGGTTCCCTCACTGTGAGAAGCCAAGTTACAGGGAACCAGGCAGAAGGCCTTCTTGGTAGTGGCGCCCACCCTGTGGAACGCCCTCCCACCAGATGTCAAAGAGAACAACAACTACCAGACTTTTAGAAGACATCTGAAGGCAGCCCTGTTTAGGGAAGCTTTTAATGTGTGATGCATGACTGTATTTTAATATTTTGTTGAAAGTAAGCCAGAGTGGCTGGGGAAGCCCAGCCAAATGGGTGGGGTATAAATAATAATAATAATAATAAATAATAATAATAATAATAATAATAATAATAATAATAATAATAATTTATTATTATTATTTCACGGATGCTTTTATGAGATGCAGCTGACAAATGTCCATGTTAGAGCCCCACTGAAATCTGCTCTGCATCTTCTGCTTCTTTTAGCGTGTGAGAGCAGAAATAAGAAACAGCCGATTGTGGAAGCTGTGAAATGTCTTCTGGACGACCACCGTGAAGGGGTAAGATCAGGGCAGGGGCTCTTTTTGAGTTGCTGAAATGCTGGAAGATTCGGAACAGATACGGTAAATGTTACAGCTTTCTTCTCCCTCCACTGTTTGAGGTAGAATTTCTCTGAACATTAGTTGCTGTGGTTTCCATGGCGAAGTTCCATAAGTTAACTCTCTGCTGCATGAAGAAGCTCTTTCTATTACCTTTCCTGAATTTCCATCATTCCATTTCATTGCATGTCCACTAGTGTTATGAGAGGGGAAGAAAAACTTTCCTCTATCCTCCTTCTCCATGCATAATTCTTACAAACGTCCCTCATGTCTCCTTTTACATGCCTTTTCATTAAAACGTCCCAAACACTTCAACCTTTCGTCGTAGGAGCGTCAGCTTCCATCCCCTTGGTCATTTTGGCGGCCCTAACCTTTTCCAACTCCTTTGGGAGCTCAGGCGACCAGAACCGCGCACACAGGATTCCAAATGCCATCGCTCCCTAGATTTGTAGAATGGTATTGCGGTATCGCCTTTCGAAAGGTGAGATGACTTTGCTTTCCCCACTGCCACAGGTGAGAAAAGCACTCCTGCATTTCATCAAAGAGCTTCTTTGCTCTCAAAACGTCGAGGGATGTCCCGTGTGGGAGATGGTTGTCTACATCTTCAGCCAGTTCACTGTGCACATCAGCCATCAAGTAAGTCGGGAAACATGCCGCTAAAATGCTCTGACAATATAGGAGACTAAGGAAGTCAGATTATCCTCCACAAGGGCCAGGGCCTTCTCAGTGATGGCTCCGACCTGGTGGAATGCTCTGTCCCAGGAGACCAGAGCCCTGCAGGATTTAACTTCCTTCCGCAGGGCCTGTAAGACAGAGCTATTCTGCCTGGCTTTCAATTTGAACTTAGCCTATCTTTTATTCCCCTTCCTTCCCTTCCTCTCCCCCTTTTATGAAGATTACTCACTCTGGGATCCCACAGCTAATTCTCCCCTGGTCTCCTCACTGGCCCAAATAGGACTAATTTAGCCAGCTAGCCCTGATGATTATCTAATGTTTATTAGATGGATTTCCCCCCTAAATTGATTTTTTAATTCTGAATTTATTGTTATTCACGTTTTATACTGTATTTTCTACTGTTTTTTGTTGCATCAATTAAGTGTTTTGAATTTGTTGTTAGCCGCCCTGAGCCCGGTTTTCTGAACAACATTGGGAGGAACCACAAGTTCCCATTCCCCTCTTCCAAAAGCCTCTTTTCCTCAGTCGAGCCACTTACAGTGGTACCTTGGTTTACAAACTTAATCCATTCCGGAAGTCCGTTCTTAAACCAAAGCGTTCTTAAACCAAGGCGTGCTTTCCCATAGCAGCGGGCGACTCAATTTACAAATGGAACACACAAAATTAATGGACTATGCAGAATGGACAAAATGACAGGAAGGATTCGAAACCTGCGGGACCAGAGATTTACAGAAGATTGGAAGAAGTATATTAGTTATTTGAAGAGCAACTGTAATCAACAAATTACTCTAGTAGGACTACAAGAAGTTTTGTAAGGAGAAATATACGAAGTGTTACAAAGTAGAAAAAGATAGAGATATTGGTTATGAGTTTGAAATGTAATAGGGCAGATAAGAAATGCATACTGAGAGATTAGATTGGAAAATTTTCAGACAGGATTGATGGAAATTTTTTGAATAAGATGTAAAAGTATGTTTAATTACTGTTGAAAATGATATGTTAAAAAAACTAATATAAAATTATGTTTAAAAAACAACAACAAATGGAACACACTCAACATGTTCTTATTCCAAGGCAAAGTTCACAAACCAAAACACCTCCTTCCGGGTTTGCAGCGTTCCTAATCCAAGTTGTTCATAAACTAAGCTGTTCTTAAACCAAGGTACCACTGTATTTGCCTCTCTTGTCAAAGCACGGGAAAGACCCTGCAGTCGAGCAGAAGGAGAAAGAAGAACGGATTAAGGAACTCTGCATCGACGTCTTGGAGAATTTGAACACCTCTGCGGAAGGGATGAGCAAAGTGAGTGATTTGTATGAGTTTTTACGGAAGAAGAGCCCTCCTGGGTCACAGCACAGGTCTGTGAGAGCTCTGTTACAGAATTATGGGGGGGCAGTGGCGTAGCGTGGGGGGTACAGGGGGGGCCGGCCGCACCGGGCGCAACATCAGGGGGCGCGCTCACACTCGCAGTTCTCTGCCCCTACCTGGCTCCACGGGTTAGGGGGCACAAATTACTTGCCTTGCCCCGGGTGCTGACAACCCACGCTACGCCACTGCGGGGGGGGGCACATCTTTAAAGTTAAATATTACAAATATTATACCTGAATGTATCCTTTCAACTTGACAGCTCTGGGAAGTTACCTTGCTGTAAAAATAATATAAAATCATCTCCTTTCCCAGTTTCCTCTATTCCAAAGCTATTTTCCCCTTGAAAAGGGACTCCAGGAAGTTCCCAGAGGTGACAATTGCTGGGCTCATTGTTAGCCAAGGGAAGCCAAATCTCATCACCTGACTCGCCTCAGGCTCCAGACATGCAAAGGAACTTCTATTGTACTTTTGGGTGGTGGGTACTTAAGACATATTTGTCTATGCTCATCTTATACCTGAGTCTTGCCTCACCATGTCTGCTTATGCTAATCTTGCACCAAGGACTTGTCTGGACATGTTTGCCAAGGTTAACCCCTCCCCTTTTGTGACATGTCAGCGATGTAGCAATGATGCTGTACGAATACGGTGGGAAAGTTTTAAAAGTCTTTGTCACCCCATCCTCGGGGTTCAAATTTGCTCTTTGAACCTATTGCGCAATCTACTTTGGTCTACAGCTATTTGCTCTGGTTGGCTGGAATCCTTCCTTTATTCCGCAGGAACCTGCGGGCTCTGCCTGACCAGCAGCCTTGCCACTAGATTTTTCCATAACAGCTCCTTGCCACATACCACAGAGGAGAGATTCAGTTCAGCTTGCATGTAAAGGCTAACCCATGGGTAGGCAAACTAAGGCCCGGGGGCCGGATCCGGCCCAATCGCCTTCTCAATCTGGCCCACGGATGGTCTGGGAATCAGCGTGTTTTTACATGAGTAGAATGTGTCCTCTTATTTAAAATGCATCTCTGAGTTATTTGTGGGGCCTGCCCGGTGTTTTCACATGAGTAGAATGTGCGTTTTTATTTAGAATTCATCTCTGGGTTATTTGTGGGGCATAGGAATTCGTTCATTTTTTTATCTCCAAAACATAGTCCGGCCCCCCACAAGGTCTGGGGGGACAGTGGACCAGCCCCCTGCTTTAAAAGTTTGCTGACCCCGGGCTAACCGATCAAATTAGCTCTTTCTGATGCCAAGTGCAAGCCGAAACTCACATATCCTGTTAGGGATATGTGTTAGGGGGAAGTTTGCCAAAGGACAGTTAGGTGTTAGTGAAAATAACATTTAAAAATGCATTGTGTTCGGGGAAATTGCTTGCAAAGATGAGCACGTTTGTCAAAACTGCATACGAAATGGGTTCATTAGGAGAAATTCGCACCCAAACGCTGATGAATTTTCATGAGGTCTTTAAAAGAAACTGCAAAATGTGGAGAACTGAATTTGAGACTGGAAAAAATGAGAAACCTCTCAGGTGTTTCTATTTAGATTAGTTTCTTTTATCTTTGATTTTTAAAAAAGGTATTGGAAACTTAAAATCAACCTTTGCATACTTTCTTTCAAACTTTAATAAAATCTATTGAAAAAAGAAAGGAACAATGAGAAATGGAGAAAAGCGAAATTGACAGATGCAGTCTGAGAGCCAGATTCCCTTATGGGGATCCTACTGGGGGCCGCACGTCGGTGGTGGCACAGAGGCATCTACGAACGCTCAACATCTCTCCATCCTCTTTTGGGGCAAGCAAGAGGCAGAAATCACTCCAGGAGGCTGTGGCTGCAGGGAAGGGGTGGGATTTGAGCCCCAAAGCCTGAGCTTCTCCACCCCAACAGAGGCAGACTTTGTTAATATGATGTCCTGAGCAAGAACAAAGTTTACCCTCGCCGCCAAAAAATATTTCTTATTTTCACAATAATTCATTTTGGTACTCACTGGGCCTAACTTTGAGTAGCTACCCGAATAAATATCGGTACAGTGGTCCCTCGGGTTACGTACTGTCAGGGAACTGCCATCGGAACAAGAGGAGGAGGCGAGGCTCCACGACGATGCTAGAGAGGGGCCAAGTAGGGAGAGAGGCAGGTCTCCTGTTGGGGAAGAAAATCAGCGCAACACCAGGGATGGAGGGGGGCCAATGGGGGAAGCAGAGAGCAGGCTCAGAGACTCTTCACTGGACACCAGCGGGGAGAGCACAGGTCCTCCGCTACCCACGCCCTCCCTGCGCGGAAGACTTCCGCGCAGGGAGAGTAGGAGGAGACTGGGCATCAAACAACTTTTATGTTGGAAAAGGTTTAAGAAATGCCCACTGCCGGATGCTGCCAGCGACTGAAGAGCCACGAAGTGAGGGGCTGTCCAGCCAGGAAAGGTTTAACCAGGCCACCTAGCCAGGAGTGGCGGCAACTTACGCACGAGCAACCCCATATAACCATTACACGTACTTAATTCGTTCCGGAGGTCCATTCTTAACCTGAAACTGTTCTTAACCTGAAGCACCACTTTAGCTAATGGGGCCTTCTGCGGAAGCCAAATGATTCGGAACCCGAACGCCAAAAACCTGGAAGTAATTGCTTCCATTTTCGAACGCTTCTTGGAAGTTGAACAGCTTCCGATGTGCGTTTTTCTCCCCCCTCTCCATTGACTTTGAAGCCAGCCCATTGATCCTCAGTTTTTGAACATTTTGGAAGTCAAATGGTCTTCCGGGACGGTTTAGGTTCGAAAACCAGGGTTCCACTGTATTGTTGTTTTTGTTGTTGTTGTTGTTGTTGTTATTTGCCCCCTGTGCAGGGGAACCACCCGAAATCTGGCGTTGACCCCAGTTGATGAGTACAGTGGTACCTCTGGTTAAGAACTTAATGTGTTCTGGAGGTCTGCTCTTAACCTGAAACTGTTCTTAACCTGAAGCCCCACTTTAGCTAATGGGGCCTCCTGCTGCTGCCATGCCGCTGGAGCATGATTTCTGTTCTTATCCTGAAGCAAAGTTCTTAACCTGAGGTAATATTTCTGGGTTAGCGGAGTCTGTAACCTGAAGCATCTGTAACCTGAAGCTTATGTAACCTGAGGTACCACTGTATTGATCTCAGCCCTAGCTGAGCCTATCATCACAGTGGTTCCAGTAAAACAGAACCCAGCTCCAATTGGAACAAAAAAACAAATCGCATCTCTCTCCTCTTTGCAGGCTCTGTGGCCACGGCTCCTCTTCTTCGTTGTACCAGCTCCATACACCCCAACGCTGACCCCGCTCTGTAGATGCCTGAAAGAAATGGCCTTGGGCCGAGAGGACGACGCGACACTATTCCTTGGCTCTTGCAAAGGAGGTTTGTGGAAGGAGGTTGTCAAAGGCTTGAATGAGGGCAATGTGCTGAGAGGCACCCTCCACTCTCTTCCCACCATGTGCTGTCCACTCTCTTCCCACCAGTGGGCCAGTGTGGGAGCTATATATGAAGCCAACGACAGAAAACCACACTGACCTTCCAAGCCCGGCATACTGAATTTTCTTCTTGTTTTTCTTTTTAGTAGGCCTTCCAAGCGCCCACGGATTGGTAGCAAGGCTTCTGGTGAGGAATGAGTAAAAAAAGCAGGGGTTCCCCCCCCCCTTGAAAAATAAAATAAGCAAGTGTGATGCATTTCAATATATCAGATCCCCTTCCCCTGGGTATTTATTGACCACCAATATAGGAACTTCAATTTAAGTGTACTGCCAAGGCCAGATTTAGGTTTGATGAGGCCCTAAGCTACTGGGACGTGGCTGGCGCTGTGGGTTAAACCACAGAGCCTAGGACTTGCTGATCAGAAGGTCAGCGGTTCGAATCCCCACGACGGGGTGAGCTCCCGTTGCTCGGTCCCTGCTCCTGCCAACCCAGCAGTTCAAAAGCACCTCAAAGTGCAAGTAGATAAATAGATACTGCTCCGGCGGGAAGGTAAATGGCGTTTTCGTGCGCTGCTCTGGTTCGTCAGAAGCGGCTTAGTCATGCTGGCCACATGACCCAGAAGCTTTACGCCGGCTCCCTCGGCCAGTAAAGCGAGATGACCCCAGAGTCGGCCACGACTGGACCTAATGGTCAGGGGGCCCTTTACCTTTAAGCTACAAATAAACCAGTGTTAGGCAACCTAAGGCCCATGGGCCACAGGCGGCCCACGGGGGTCATTTAACTGACCTATGAGCTGCCCTCGAACCGAGCCGCCCACTAAGTGAGTCCCCACGCATGCTGCGCTAAACCAGTGTGGCACAGCACAGGGACTCGCTTCCGTGGTGCCAGAAATCACGTCTGCACAGACGCAGATGCTGGAATTTGCAGCCCAAGGAGGGATCTCCGCTGGAGTGAACTGGCCCAGGAGAGGTAAAGCTTGCCGACCCTGAAATAAACCATATTCCAGCGGCAACCTGCCTTATTTACGGGCATTCTAACCACAAGCTTGTTCTAGCCAGGAGCACAAGCAAGTCTGGGCTGCCTGGAGTTGTCTAGCAGTTGCAGCATTGTGGAGAAAACAACAGCCTCATTCCTCACGCTCTCCTGCCGGCAGGTTTTGGCATCCAATCCGAACCAAAGAGGGAGCTGGGCGCTGCAACTCTTACACGCCCTGCACTGCAACATCCACACGGCCATCACCAAGCTGTGGGCCAAGCAAATCCCATTCCTTTGGGAATCCTTCCTAAGCAAGGCGATGATACAAACAGGTAAGCCTCCTTTGCGCATGGCTAGCCAGAAACACTTTCTCCCTGGCCAGATAGACAGAACCACAACCACCAGTGGTGGAGCTTCATGCTCCAGCACCGGGGGGCAGAAGGGGGCAGAGAGCAGGTGGGGGCAGGGCTGGCGCATGTCCTGGGGGCACAGCCAGGGGACCAGCCATGATGGCACCCCACCAGGATGGCGCTGCCAGGGGCGGTGCGCTCCCCCCCCCCCGCACTCCTCTTCCTCCGCCAGTAACAACCACCCTTTTCTTTTTTACCTGGGAGTAAAATTGAATATCTGGCTGTCAGGTGGCCATATTTGCCTGTCTAATGTGATTATAGAGACACGGGTGGCAGTGTGCTCTAAATCACTGAGCCTAGGGCTTGCTGATCAGAAGGTCGGCAGTTCGAATCCCCACGACGGGGTGAGCTCCCGTTGTTCAGTCCCTGCTCCTGCCAACCTAGCAGTTCGAAAGCACGCGCAAGTAGATAAATAGGTACCGCTCTGGCGGGAAGGTAAACGACGTTTCCATGTGCTGCTCTGGTTCGCCTGAAGCGGCTTAGTTCATGCTGGCCACATGACCCGGAAGCTGTCCGCAGACAAATGCCGGCTCCCTCGGCCTGTAGAGTGAGATGAGTGCGCAACCCCAGAGTCGTCCGTGACTGGACCTAAAGGTCAGGGGGTACCTTTACCTTTACTTTAGTGTGTTTATATACCAAGGTGGTGTACATGGTTCTCTGCTCCCCATTTTACCCTCTCAACAGCCCTGTGAGGTAGGTTTGGCTGAGAGACAGTGACTGGCCCAAGGTCACTAAGTGACTTGTAAGATCAAGTCCTTACAATAGCAGAATGCGTATTACTTGGCACTTGCAACAGATGCTGGTATTAACCTTTGAAGCCTGAAATGGCCTGGAATGTTGAGACCCGAAGGACGTTTTAGAAAACAGATTGCCATGTTCTTATTACCATGTTATTTCACTATTAATTCGGTGGTTTCATGTTTCAGCTAAAGTGGCACACTTTCCTCCCCTTTTTCTCATAGAAAGCACTGAGATCAGGAGCCAGGAATGGGAGAAACAGCTGCTGCAGGTAAGGAACTGCTGAGATCTCACCTGCAACAGGTGGGGATGTGGTAGGGCAGGTCTGAAGATTTAACAGGCCTGGGTACTAGCTGGTTATCCCTTCATTTAAGCCAGTGATGGCCAGACTTGGCCCTCCAGCTGTTGTTGGACTACAGTTCCCATCATCCCTGACCACTGGTCCTCTTAGCTAGGGATCATGGGAGTTGTAGTCCCAAAACAGCTGGAGGGACAAGTTTGGCCATCACTGATTTAAGCTCTTGAGTCAAAGCATTGGTCCAACGAACTCAGTTTGTTGCTGGGCTCCCAGCTCCCAGCAGTTCGAGCAAGCGTGGCCAATGTTAGGTAATGATGGGATGTATAGTCCTAAAGACTTGGAAGGTGAGGTAGAAATTCTGCAGAATCCATTTGCAAGGACACAGCCTTCACTACAAAACCTATATAATTTGGGTTGAGTAACTGTAACTCTCCTAAGGCTCCAAGACTTTGGCCACCTCATGAGAAGAGAAGACTCCCTGGAAAAGACCCTGATGTTGGGAAAGATGGAGGGCACAAGGAGAAGGGGACGACAGAGGACGAGATGGTGGGACAGTGTTCTCGAAGCTACAAACATGAGTCTGACCAAACTGCGGGAGGCAGTGGAAGACAGGAGGGCGTGGCGTGCTCTGGTCCATGGGGTCATGAAGAGTCGGACATGACTAAACGACTAAACAATAACAACAACATGTAAAGAAAAGAGGGAACATTTTATCACATGTGGTGGGAATGTAAAAAGGTGAAATGCTTCTGGGAGATGATATATAATGAGTTGAAAAAAATGTTGAAATATACATTCATAAAGAAACCAGAAGCATTTCTATTGGGCATTGTGGGGAGTGACATAAATAGAAAGGAATGTAAGCTCTTTTTATATACAATAACAGCAGCAAGAATATTATTGGCCCAAAAATGGAAGCAAGAAGAGTTACCGACGATTGAAGAATGGATGATGAAGTTAATGGACTATGCAGAATTAGATAAACTAACAGGAAGGATTCGAAACCAGCGGGACCAGAAATTCGCGGAAGACTGGAGTAAATTTACGGACTATTTGAAAAGTAATTGTGAATAACAGACGGCGTTTGTAGGGTTGCAAGAAGGTTTGTGAGGAGAATTATTAGAAGTATTGTAAAAATGGACAAGGGGGAGGATAATTTGTTAAGAGATGTAAAGGCAATATAAAGTTAAGAAATGCATAAGAAGTGGTTAAAACGGTGGATCATCAGAAGGGCTGATGGAAGTCTAAAAAGATTGTATAAGTGATAAGTTTTGTGGTACATTTTATAATTTATATGTTAAAATTAATAAAAAATATTATGAAGAGAGGGTCAAAAAAACGAAACAACAACGGTTTTCAAGGACTATGGTTGGAGGAAGGGAAGGTGAAGTGGTTGGTTGGAAAACAAATAGCCGAATGCTTGGCAGGGGGTTGGACTCGATGGCCCTTGTGGTCTCTAAACATTAGGAAGAACTTCCTGGCAGTAAGAGCTGTTCAACAGTGGAATTTGCTGCCAAGGAGTGTGGTGGAGTCTCCTTCTTTGGATGTCTTTAAGCAGAGGCTTGACAACCATATGTCAGGAGTGCTCTGATGGTGTTTCCTGCTTGGCAGGGGGTTGGACTCGATGGCCCTTGGGGTCTCTTCCAACTCTATGATTCTATGGTTCTATGAATGATGTGTTTTTCCTACATTAGGTGGTTTGCATTCCTGAATTAAAAGCCTGACTAATCTGGTGTGTGCCCCCAAATATTGAACTCCCAAAGGGAATTCTCTCCCGCAAGGGTCCCTCATCCCTGTTTTTCATCTCCCTTCTTTGCAATTGTAGGGTTACCATTCTGGACAGGAAAAGGTTGTTGAGCTTTTTTTGCAAAAAGAAATTGGATGTTTTGGAGCTATTTTTGAGTAAAATGGGCCAAAACAGAACTGCCTACATCGGTTGCCATACGTTCAGATTTCCCTGGACTTTTGGGAAGTGATGGTAGACAACATATTTTGTTTCTGCTTTTGCTTTTTGTCCATAGTTCCTGAGAAGGACCCTGGAAACCATTGATGACAACACTTGGACCCAGAATCTGAGCAGAGAACTGGAAAGTCAGATGACGAGCTACGCCCAGCAGTCTCCCGAAAGGGTGTGTATCTCTCCAAAGGCATTTCTCCTCGTTCCTTTGCAAAT
Source organism: Podarcis melisellensis (assembly GCF_964234715.1). Taxonomy (NCBI): domain Eukaryota; kingdom Metazoa; phylum Chordata; class Lepidosauria; order Squamata; family Lacertidae; genus Podarcis; species Podarcis melisellensis. The sequence continues at coordinate 4,821,250 of NC_138528.1, read as the reverse complement.
TAATTAACAAAAGGCATGAAGTCTGGATTAGGGTTGGGCAATATCTGGTTTTCAGCATCACCAACTAAACATCGCGATATATCATAACATCTGAAATATGGATGGAGTTATTTAGAGGCACTGGCAGGCATCACAATTTCCTCCGAATTGTGACTTTTAATGGCACCAGGCTCTTGCAATTTGCTGGAGGATTGCTGAGCCAGAAGAATTAGCAGGGGCTGCAGGAATCGAGAGAAGCATTGACTGGTTTCACATCATGATTCGTGATATATTACCAGGTCAAAAATTAGGAAACCGATATCACAATATGGACTTCAAACCGGTTTTGGAAGATAGACCTATATATTGCCCAACCTTAGGAGAGTCCTCCTTAGCCAGGACAAAGCTGCATACAGAAATATGTATCATATTTTTCGCTCCATAGGGCGCATCGGACCATAGGGCGCGCCTAGTTTTTAGGGGGGGAATACAGAGAAAAAAATTATTCCCCCCCCAGCCCCAAAAAGCAAAGAAGCCAAGACAGCGAGCGGGATCCATCCCGCTGGCTGTCTTGGCTTCCTCTTTAGCCACGCACAACCTCTCCAGCCAGGAGAGACTGTGCGTGGCTTCGTTTTTGCCACGGGGCTGGGGCAGGGGAAGCCCGAGCTTCCCCCGACCCCAGCCCCCAAAACAGGTCTAGGAGCGGCGGCAAGATTGCGCGCAACCTCGCCGCCACTCCCGGAGCTTGCAGGGCTGGGGGCGGGGGAAGCCCGAGCTTCCCCTGACACCTTGGAGAGCCTCTGCCAGTCAGTGTAGCATAGGTGCCAACTCCCCAGGGCCCTGGGTGCCTGAGCACCCACAAAATTCCCCATGAAGGGGCCGGGCACTCACAAATTTCAGGGCCATGTACACTGCGTGGCACCAACGGTCCTGGGCACCCACAGTCCCTGGGCCAAGTTGGCACTCCTGCAGTGCAGACAATACTAAGCTATATGGACCAATGGTATGACCCAACTTCCTTTGTTCTTCTCCCAGTGTGGTGTAGTGGTTAAGAGCGGTGGACTCGCAATCTGGTGAACCGGGTTCACTTCCCCGCTCCTCCACATGCAGCTGCTGGGTGACCTTGGGCCAGTCACACTTCTCTGAAGTCTCTCAGCCCCACTCACCTCACAGAGTGTTTGTTGTGGAGGAAGAAGAGAAAGGAGAATGTTAGCAGCTTTGAGACTCCTTCGGGTAGTGATAAAGCGGGATATCAAATCCAAACTCTTCTTCTCTTCTCCCATGATGCACCTACTATGATCGGTGACATCAACATCTAGCACGGGGGGTGGCAAGGTTTACCTCGCCTAGGCCAGTTCACTCCAGCGGAGATCCCTCCGTGGGCCAGATCGCATGTGCTCCCATGATTTCTGGCATCTGCACATGTGCAGGTGCAATTTCCAGCACTGCAGAAGTGAGTCCCCGCACCATGCTGTGCTGGTTTAGCACAGTGCGCAGGGACTCGCCGAGCAGGTGTGTGATGGCCTGGGATTCGGACTCGGAGGCTGAACCTGAGGAATCCCAGCCTGCACAGGATTCCCCGCCTCCAGAACTAGCTGAGCCGGGGCTGGGACCTGAGCCTGAAGGGTCCTCACCTGTGCTGGATCCTCAGGTGCAGGCACCAGCTGAGTCTGCTCTGGCTCCTGAGGTGATGGAGGACCCATTGCCTGCAGGTGCTCCACTCTCAGCCCCGTCAGAGGAAGAGGAGGTTGGCTCTGGGTCCGGTAACCCTCCCGCCTCTCCTGAGCTGCAGAGGCTCAGGGCAGAGAGGTGGAGGGAACTAAGTTCCCGCAGGAGGAGTGCTCGCCTCCAGGCCAGGAGAGGCGAGTCACCTGTGGACCGGGGCCGTCCTATGCCTTGGGGCAGATAAAAGCCAGCCAGCTCCAGTCCCAAGTTGCTGGAGCAACATTTGTTGGTAGCCTGTTCCTGCCTGCATCCTGTCCTGCTGGAGCTCCTGTCGTCACCCGACTCCCTGCCTTGGACCCAGCTTCAGCTTTGATGAACTGCCTCCATTCTGCACCCTCGGACTGGACTCGGACCTCGCCTCACGGTTAACCCATGGGACCAGCACAGGGTGGCTCAGTTGGGGGCAGCTCGTGGGGCGGTTAAACGACCCCCATGGGCCACTTCTGGCCCATAGGCCTTAGGTTGCTGACCCCTGACCTAGCCTGTCCTTTCCTTATTCTTCCTTTTCAGAGGTTCCTCTATAAATCTCTGGGAATTGCCCTGACCTGTTGTGAAGACCCAGCCTTTGTTCAGAGTCGGATGAAGCACTTGATAGAAAACGCGAACTATATGGAACAGCTCGAGAGAGAGGTGCGATGCTGGTGGGGCCACTTCTGAACCCTTCAAATGTGATTTCTTTGCTTTGTCTCTTTGCTACATTCCCTGCTTCTCAGACCAGAACGGGCTCCTCAAACCGTCTGCGATTAACATCCACACAAAAGTACAATATTACTAGTGGCAGTTTCTTCCAACCCCCCCTCCCACCAAAAAATCAGTGGGTGGTATAATACAAGGTCCAGGCTGTCAGTTTGCATTTCTTAGTGCGGAAAGTATTGCTCTAATACGTGTAGAGATCTTTCCTATTCTAATTCATTCAAGAGGGTTCTGGAAGCTTCTCTGTGTGAAAGAAACAAGCAGAAGGTTCGTGATGTTTGGGTTATTTCTTACGAGAAGCTGAGTACAGCTGGCTTAATCTGGTTCTCTTATCTCTTCTTTCAAGGCCATGAAAGTAAGGCTAGAAGGAGCCTGGGTTTCACTTTCTGTCTCTCTATCTTTCTGGTGTGGTGTTCTGTATATAGTGTTGAGGTTTATAGACTTATTATAAGTTATTGTAAGTTTAAATTAAGTCTGCTGCAACTGGATTTCTTATGGACAGCGCCAACCCTGAATGTATTGGATTTGTGACCATGATGCTCATTTGCCTTCAGTAGCAGTAAAGCTCTGCTGGATGAAATACGATTGCCTCTGGTCTATTTTTTGGGAACCCTGCAACGTGTTTAAGTTTTTACTCCGCTAACTATACATTGGAGTTCTGCTCTGGATCAACACTGAGTTGAATTTCATGACCCAGGCAAAGCGTGTTCTCCATAATAGAGTGTTGCGGTGGGGGCCAAAAAGGCCACCCCACTGTTGTTGGGCAAATTGGCCACATGCTGTGATTGGGCAAGGAGTATTGCTGGGGGAGAACGTTATGTTGCTAAAGTGTGGGAGGGGTCAGAGGTCTTAAATACAGGGCTCACAGCCTGGGGCCTTCTCTTGGGCTGCGTGCACCAGATCACCCACCCACCCTCCCTCCCTGAAAAGTGGGGGGGGGGTCATTGTCCTCTGACCTTGCTATGCCTGTCATGGGGTCATCCGCCTTTGGGGCAGGGACCTGGTAGGAATTTTGTCCATTTGGCTGATTGGCTGGGGCCATTTAGTTTTTGCCTACTGCGTAGCAAATCGTCACAACTTGTAAGGTTGGCGGTTAGGCATTGGCTAAAATTGGTTGGTGGAGGGGTAAGTGCCTACCCCTCCAATGGTGGTGCGGAAAGGGAATTCCATTAAAGGAACCCAGGGGCTTGCCATCCCTTTCGTCCTAGTCCCTGGCATTGGACTTGGGCCGTGCAAGCCCCCAGGGGCATGAGGGTGACAAGTGAGGGACTGAGGCCAAGCTTCATTTTCTCCCCAAAAGTTGTTTCTCTCACTGGCTTCAACTGGAATCCGGAAGTCAGTTCTGTCCCTGGGGCAAGGACAGATAGTCGTAACCAATGCCTAAGCAACCACTCACGTGTGTGTATTTAAATAAAGTTGTGGCCAAATTCATGCCAAAAACCTTAAACAAAAATTGATGTGTGAAGTGTGAGTTATTGGGGTGGCCTGGGGGACCTCGACGCGCAACTCCCATTTTTGGCGCAACCGACATGTGCGCGATCATGCACAGACACACAGTGCCAAACCAGGAAGTGATCTGGAAAAGCCATAAAGACATCACCAAAATGTTTGACCTCAAACTCATGGCATCCATTTTTCTCTCTGGGATTAGTATGTATTTCATTTTTTTATTTCAGATGTTTCTGTATTCTCTTCCTCACCCAAGCTCCTCAGCAGAATACATAAAAATTGCAAAAAGTAAAATAAAAATTACAGTGTATAAAAATCGCTTAAAACATAAAGGTAAGGGGTAAAGGGACCCCTGACCATTAGGTCCAGTCGTGGCTGACTCTGGGGTTGCGGCGCTCATCTCGCTTTATTGGACGAGGGAGCCGGCGGACAGCTTCCGGGTCATGTGGCCAGCAGGACTAAGCCGCTTCTGGCGAACCAGAGCAGTGCACGGAAACGCCGTTTACCTTCCTGCCAGAGTGGTACCTATTTATCTACTTGCACTTTGATGTGCTTTTGAACTGCTAGGTTGGCAGGAGCAGGGACTGAGCAACGGGAGCTCACCCTGTCGCGGGGATTCGAACCGCTGACATTCTGATTGGCAAGCCCTAGGCTCTGTGGTTTAACCCACAGCGCCACCCGTGTCCCAAACGTAACTAAACATAAAAACAGAAAGCACTGAGACCTGACAAGGCTGGCCAGCTGATTCTTTTCTATTTCTATTCCCCTTTACAGAAGATCATCCAGATCCTTTCTTTTTCCGCTGTGGGACATTTAGATCTGACCTTAGCCACGTTGCAGGAATTTGGAGCTGGGATGGGTCTGAAAATTAAGATGTCCTCTATCATCAGCCGCTACAAGGTAATGGAAGAGAGACTCCTCTTCTGGGTTAAACGTGGTGGGTTTAAGAACTGCCTTACAAGAAAGGAGATTCCGGTTAAACACCAGGAAGAACTTTCTGATAGTAATTGCGGTTCAGTAGGGGAACGGTCTCCCTTGGGAGCTGGTGGACTCTCCTTCCATGGAGGTTTTTAAGCAGAGATTGGATGGCCGTCTGTCAGGGATGCTTTCGCTGAGATTCCTGCATTAAAGGGGGTTCGACTAGATCAGGCAAACTCAGCACTCCAGATGTTTTGGGACTACAACTCCCATCATCCCTGACCACTGGTCCTGTTAGCTAGGGATAATAGTGGTACCTCGGGTTAAGTACTTAATTCGTTCCAGAGGTCCATTCTTAACCTGAAACTGTTCTTAACCTGAAGCACCACTTTAGCTAATGGGGCCTCCTGCTGCCGCCACGCCGCCGGAGCACGATTTCTGTTCTCATCCTGAAGCAAAGTTCTTAACCCGAGGTACTATTTCTGGGTTAGCGGAGTCTGTAACCTGAAGCGTATGTAACCTGAAGCGTATGTAGCCCGAGGTACCACTGTAATAATAAAATTTTATTTATATCCCGCCCTCTCCAGCTGAAGTCAGGCTCAGAGCGGCTGACAACAATAAAAGTAACACAGTTTACATAAAATCACAATCAATTGAAATGCATTCTAAAATCAATTCATTCTAGAGGGCAAAAAGGCACCTGAATCGTGGAAAGAAGCGTACATCACACTTATACCAAAAACAGAGGCTGAAAAGACCCAGATTAAGAACTACTGCCCTATATCACTACTTAATGTGGATTATAAAATTTTTGCAGACATTTTGGCAAAAAGATTGAAAAAAGTGTTGGTGGGCGAGATTCATAAGGACCAGGCTGGCTTTCTTCCAGGAAGACATTTATCAGACAATGTGAGAAATATAATAGATATTATGGAGTTATTAGAAGAGAATATAAACACTAAGGCAGTATTGATATTTGTGGACGCGGAGAAAGCCTTTGATAATATTTCCTGGAGTTTTATGAAGAAGAATCTACAAGGGATGGGGGTAGGCCAAGGATTTGAAAATGGTATAGGTGCTATATATTCTGAACAAAAGGCAAAGTTAATTGTAAATAATGTGATAACTGAAGAATTTCGGATAGAAAAAGGGACACGACAGGGGTGCCCAATATCCCCACTACTTTTTATATCGGTGCTGGAGGTCTTGTTAAATATGATAAGAGGGGACCAGCTGGTTAAAGGGGTTCAGGTCGGAGCTAAACAATATAAGCTGAGGGCTTTTGCAGATGACTTAGTACTTACCTTACAAGAGCCAGACACTAGTACGAAAAGAGTTTTAGAATTAATTCAAGTATTTGGTCAAGTAGCAGGATTTAAGTTAAATAAACAAAAAACTAAAGTATTGGAGAAAAATCTAACACTGGATGAAAGGGAACGGTTTCAGAATGAAACTGGATTAACTATAGCCACGAAGGTAAAATACTTGGGGATTAATATGACATCTAAGAATGTGAACCTATTTAAAGACAATTATGAGAAATGTCGGACAGAAGTAAAGAAAGATCTAGAAATATGGTCAAATTTGAGACTTTCCTTGTTGGGCCAAATTGCGGTTATTAAGATGAATGTTTTGGCTAGAATGCTGTTTTTGTTTCAAACATTACAGATTGTGGACAAAATGGACTGTTTCAAGAAGTGGCAGAAAGATATATCTAAATTTGTCTGGCAGGGCAAAAAGCCCAGAATAAAATTTAAGATATTAACTGATGCAAAAGAAAGAGGGGGATTTGCCCTGCCGGACTTAAAATTGTACTATGAATCAACAGCGTTTTGCTGGTTGAAAGACTGGCTACTTCTTGAGAACACAGACATTTTAGATCTAGAAGGATTTAAGGTTTGGTTGGCATGCGTATATATGGTATGACAAGGTAAAAATTCATAAAGGCTTTAAAAACCATATTGTTAGAAAAGCTCTATATAATGTTTGGATTCATTATAAAGATTTGTTGGAAAATAAAACCCCAAGGTGGTTGTCGCCAATGGAAGCCAAGGAGGTGAAAAAACTTAATATGGAATCTAAATGGCCGAAATATTGGGAAATTTCAGAACAAGAGGGCGAAAAAGTCAAATTACAGAGTTATGAGAAATTGAAGTCTAAAGTACGAGATTGGCTCCATTATTATCAAATAATGGAGGTATATAAACAAGACAGAAAAATTGGCTTCCAAGTGGAGAGATCAAAACTAGAAACAGAATTGTTAGATCCCAATACTAAGAATTTGTCAAGTATGTATAACTTGTTGCTGAAATGGAATACACTAGATGAGACAGTTAAATCAGCTATGATCAAGTGGGCACAAGATATTGGCCACAATATTATGTTTGCTGACTGGGAACAGTTATGGACCACCGGTATAAAGTTTACGGCATGTAATGCCTTAAGAGAGAATATTATGAAAATGATTTACAGGTGGTACATGACCCCAGTCAAGCTTGCAAAAATTTATCATTTGCCCAATAACAAATGTTGGAAATTAATGAAACTGAAGGTACTTTTTATCACCTCTGGTGGACATGCCCGAGGATTAAGGCCTTCTGGGAAATGATCTATAATGAAATGAAGAAGGTACTTAAATGTACCTTTTATAAGAAACCAGAGGCTTTTCTCCTGGGCATGGTCGGCCAATTGGTGTCAAAGAGAGATAGGACTTTTTTTATGTATGCTACTACAGCAGCAAGGGTACTTATAGCAAAGTATTGGAAGACACAAGAACTACCCACTTTGGAAGAATGGCAGACGAAGGTGATTGACTACATGGGACTGGCTGAGATGACTGGCAGAATCCGTGACCAAGGAAAAGAAACGGTGGAGGAAGATTGGAAGAAGTTTAAAGTTTATCTTAAGAACGATTATAAAATTAATGAGTGCTAAAATGTCGAGGTTAAGGAAGAAGAGGATTACAGCTGTAAATGATAAATTAAGTGAGGATTTGCTGAAAGAAATTTGGAAATAGGGATGCAGAAAGGAGAGGTATGGGGAAGTCGGAGAAGTAATATTTATGAAAAGAAGGATGTGAAATTATATTTGTGTGTGTTTATGTGTATGTTTGTCTTTGTAAAGTGTATTGTATTGTATTGTGTTTAATATGTGTTGGAAAATCAATAAAAATATTATTTAAAAAAATCAATTCATTCTAAAATCAATTCATAATCATATTAATGGCAACCATTGGACTAGAGTTCTATGAGGATTGCCAAAGGAGGGGGTCAGACTGTGCCTTGGCCAAAGGCCTGGTGGAACAACTCCATCTTGCAGGCCCTGCAGAAAGATCTCAAGGCCCGCAGGGCCCTGGTCTCTTGTGACAGAGCGTTCCACCAAGTCGGGGCCAGTACTGAAAAGGCCCTGGCCATAGTTGAGACCAATCTAAACACTTTGCAACTTTGGACCTCCAAAATGTTGTCATTTGCAGATCTTAAGGTCCTCCGTGGGACATACCAGTACGAGGGTCCTAGGCCGTATAGGGCTTTAAAGGTTAAAATCAGCACCTTAAACCTGACCCTGTACTCCACCGGGAGCCAGTACAGCTAGTATAGCACCGGGCGAATGTGATCCCGCAACGACGACCCCGTAAGGAGCCTTGCCGTGGCATTCTGCACCCGCTGGAGTTTCTGGGTCAGTCTCAAGGGCAGCTCTATGTAGTTGTAGTCCCAAAACATCTGGAGGGCCGAGTTTGCCTATGCCTGGACTAGATGAGCTTTGGTGGTCCCTTCCCTTCTATGATTCTGACTCCAATCTCTCTATTTCTTGTTCCTTTCCTATTATTCTAGCTTTAAGGGCATTCCCTGCTCTGCAAATCCCTTTTCTCACCTTACATTTCTTTCCGGTCTGCCTTAGAAGGCACCACCTTTTTATCTCTGTTCCCTTAAACTGCTTACTCTGCAAGCAGAGTGGATCGCCTCCCAAGAACTCCTCTCTCCCCTGCTGCTTCTTTCAGCTTTCCTCTTTTTAATTCCTCCCCAAGCCCATGGCCTCCCTGTCAGCATTTCTGCTTTATCTCTGCACAGCGCCAGGAGGGACATGAGCTCCCGCTAGCCCAGACCTGGTTTCCTGCCAGTGGAGCATCCTACATGGACTTACAGGGGCACGACACCATCTCTGTTTCCTCCTCACACTTGCTCCTTAAAAAAATCTTTGGGGTGTCATTTGGGACTTGCTGAGGGAGAGGATAAAGTTGCTGTGATGTGTTTACAAGCTCATTTTAGTGAAGGACGTTCCAGGTTTTGCAGAGATTCATGAGGTCCTTTACGCCTCCCAAATTCAGATGAGTGAGCTTGTGGAAATAATCCTTAAAATAAATTTGTGGGATTTTTTTTTAAGAAAAGAGGAGATCAGTTATTGTGTGTGTGTGTGTGTGTGTGTGTGAGAGAGAGAGAGAGAGAGAGAGAGAGAGAGAGAGAGAGAGAGAGAGAGAGAGAGAGCGCTAGCTCCCTAATTCAGATGAGTGAGCTTGTGGAAATAATCCTTAAAATAAATTTATGGTGTTGTTGTTTTTTAAAAAGAGGAGATCAGTTATTCTTTCTCTCTGTGTGTGTGTGTGTGTGAGAGAGAGAGAGGGGGGGGGGAGAGAACAAACAGGCAATAAGCAATTAGGTAAAGGTAAAGGGACCCCTGACCATTAGGTCCAGTTGTGACCGACTCTGGGGTTGTGACGCTCATCTTGCTTTACTGGCCGAGGGAGCCGGCATACAGCTTCCGGGTCATGTGGCCAGCATGACTAAGCCACTTCTGGTGAACCAGAGCAGTGCACAGAAACGCTGTTTACCTTCCCACAGGAGCGGTACCTATTTATCTACTTGCACTTTGACATGCTTTCGAACTGCTAGGTTGGCAGGAGCAGGGACCGAGCAACGGGAGCTCACCCCATCGCGGGGATTCGAACCGCCAACCTTCTGATCGGCAAATCCTAGGCTCTGTGGTTTAACCCACAGCGCCACCCGTATCCCTTTTTTGAATAAGCAATTAAAGGGTGATAAAGTGACTCTTTGTCAGTATTGCTGCTGCCGTGCCGACCAGGAAGCAATAGGATCTGTAAGGAGGAAGCTACTAATTAAAGGTCCGATAGCGCTGAAAAACCACAAAAAGCATTTCCCAGTTTGCATTGAGCAAGCTGGTGCTTCAGTTCTTTGTTGGCGGGAAAAACAATAGCCTCAAATCAGGTTGGCAAAAAAATAAAGGAGGACAAGGTTGAAAATGCTGGGTAGCAAGAATCTGGCAACGGTGTGGTCTAGATTCTCTGCAAAAAGTGAAAACAAGGCTGGTGATTTCAGGTTTAAAGTTAAACAGCTCATGCGGAGGCTGCCAAAATGGAACAAGAAGCACCCATGCCCAGTAACTTTTTCTGTTGCTCAGGACTACCAGCAGGGCAGACGGGGTCACGTCCACCAAACGCTGATGCTCACCTACGGCAAGGTGGCTCTCCAAGCCCCCAAGGAGCTCCTCCTGCCCAGGGTGGAGGCCGACATAATGAAGAATGTCCTCTGCTATTACCGGAAGAGCTGCCAGGCAAGTGCTTTAAAGGAGAGGGTGGTCTTTGCCACAGAGCTGGTTCCAGAGGGTGGCAAAGTTCAATGGGCCTTAGTCAAGGACCCATCATCCCTGCCAGCACTAAGAGGTCCTTTGAAAATCTTCGTTGTAGGTCTTTGTGGAGGGCAGGATGGAATGCTCACCCAAAAACCTATGTCCTTTTAAATGTGTTTGTGAGAAGAGGTTTATTGGTTTATTTGTGCATATTATTGTTTTCGTTGTGTATTTTGGCTTCTCGTTTTGTATTTTTATGTTGTGAACTGCCCTGTGAACTTCACATGAAGGATGGTATGCAAATTTTAATAATAGTAATAGTAACAGTAATATTAGAAGAAGATGATAATGGGCTGACTGTTGTGCTGTGTTTGTTATTTGGCAATTTGTCCAGGTAATTTGTCCATTTCATTTGTCCAGGTTTTGGGCGTCAGCATTGAGAATAAGGTGAGCAAGGAATTATCTGACTTGGAGTCTTGAACAGGTAAACAGCCCCTGGGTAGTTAAGTCCAGTCAAAGGCGACTATGGGATTGCAGCGCTCATCTCGCTTTCAGGCCGAGGGAGCCAGCGTTTGTCCACAGGCAGCTTTCCAGGTCATGTGGCCAGCAGGACTAAACCGTGTCTGGTGCAATGGAACACCATGACGGAAACCAGAACGCACAGAAACGCCATTTACCTTCCTGCCACAGTGGTACCTATTTATCTACTTACACTGGCATGCTTTGAACTGCTAGGTTGGCAGGAGCTGGGACAGAGCAATGGGAGCTCAGCCCGTCGCAGGGATTCGAACCGCTGACCTTCTGATCGGCAAGCCCAAGAGGCTCAGTGGTTTAGACCACAGCGCTGCCCGTGCCACCTAGCCCAACACCCCATTCTCACTGTGGCCAACCAGCTGCCCCCAATGGAAAACTTAAAAGCAGCACTAGAGCTCTCTCCCCTTTGTGCAAATTCACCCAAAGTTTATTGAAAATTCCTCCATATATAAACATTTTTGCATACTATATCCGTTTCTGCAGAGCAATGTTTCCTAATACAGTATAATAGTTTGGGGTTTTTTTGCATGTTTTCTTTTGGCAACGCAGGACTCCAATCTCAAGCTGGCCTTTGTTGAGAGCACAACAGACATCTGCCAGGCTATCTGCGAGACCCAGGACTTCCAGAACTTCACCTTAACTTGCAAAAAGGAGCTCTTGGACATCTTGCTGGTGAGGAACCTGACATTCTGCCTGAGGCTATGGAAGCTCCAATCACTCAGAGAGTCCTTTGCGTGAAACTTTTTAACAAAGGTGCAGAACCTCTCCTAGGATTGTAAGGGAGTAGGTTTCCTGATGACATCATGGGCTCCCAGCCAATCAGCACTGTGCACAGCCAGCTCCTGCTCCATATTTGCAGAACGGTGTTATTTCCCCAGAGGTCAGCCCTGTAGTGCTAATGTACTTTTGTGGCTAAATGCAGCGGCGGCCATTCAAGATCCACCTTGGTGCTCCTAAAATGTCGCCTCTGTATCCTTCCCTCATGGATTGATTGCCCCTTAGCCTTTCAGGTAAGTTACTGTATTTTTCACTCCGTAAGACGCACTTTTTTCCTCCTATAAAGTAAGGGGAAATGTCTCTGTGTCTTATGGAGCGAATGCGTGGTCCCTGGAGCTGAATTGCCAAGGGGCAAAAAGCAGATTGTGCCTTTTTTTTTTTTTTTAGAAAGAGGGAAGGGGGTGTTGAAACAAAGCCGCTGAGCAGCTGATCGGCAAGCAATCGGGGAGGGAGATAAGGGACGCTAGCAATAAAGGAGGCTGTGGCCACAGCACGGACCACAAAAAAACATACATCCACTGTTTCATTCAAATTTTTTTTTCTTGTTTTCCTCCTCTAAAAACTAGATGCGTCTTATGGTCAGGTGCGTCTTATGGAGCGAAAAATATGGTAATCACTGGCTTAGCAAAGAGGGATTGATTCTTTATTGGTATCCTTTGGAAACCATAGAGGCCATGGCATGTCAGTGGAGGAAATCTCTCTGTCCCTCAAGGGTTTTTTCCCACCCCAAATTCCTTTTGCCCTTTGCCCATCTTGTGTTCACAGGATTTCATCAAGGAGGAACCACTGGACACTCTGAATACTGCACTTCGTCCCCAAGCCATCACTGCCCTGGCATTCCTGAGGTAGGTGTGTTTCTTAGCTGTTTTCCACATAATTTCTTTTCACAGAATCATAGAGTATAAAGGGACCAAAAGGGTCCTCTAGTCTAACCCCTTGCAATGCAGGAATCTTTTGCTCAGTGTGAGACTCGAACCCATGACCCACGAGATTAAAGAGTCTCAGGTTCTATCAGTTGAGCTATTCCTCTTTGGATTCTGTCTGGGTTGTTTAAGAGACTTTGGCAACAGCCATCGCTCCCTCTTGTGGGAGCAAATGTTCCACAACCAAACTGAGGTCCAGCCTACTATTCTTCAGATGTCCACAAGTCTCTCCTGTGTGACTTATTGGTCCACCTTCCTCCTGCCAGCAAACTGAAGCCATGTTTGGCCATGGAGGAAATTCGCAATCTCCTCGATCAGAGCATCAAAAGTTTGTTTCCTCTTCCTTCCCTGGAGCAGCTGAAAGAGACGGCGGGGGATGCTCTAAAGATCGAGGTAAGTGGCAAAAGTTTATTTCCAGATCCTCTTTTCTCATCCACATGGGGGTTTCCTGGATGCATCTGATTGGCCACTGCCCGGATCATACCAAAGAGCGGGACCAGGGCCAGATATAGGTTTGATGAGGCCCTCAGCTACTGAAGGTCATGGGACCCTTTATACGTCCAGCTGTCCTTTGTCAACAACAAATTGTCACTCTTTTTTGTGTTGAATATATGCTATATGGTAGTTGATGGACCTAATAGATATCTAAAGCCATTTGCCCATGTTGCCATGCAACCAATCCATGCAGAATGTAGGCACCCTATATATTTGTTGTTGTTGTTTGGTTGTTTAGTTGTGTCCGCCTCTTTGTGACCCCCTGGACCAGAGCACGCCACGCACTCCTGTCTTCCACTACCTCCCGCAGTTTGGTCAGACTCATGTTTGTAGCTTCGAGAACACTGTCCAACCATCTCGTCCTCTGTCATCCCCTTCTCCTTGTGCCCTCCATCTTTCCCAGCATCAGGGTCTTTTCCAGGGAGTCTTCTCTTCTCATGAGGTGGCCAAAGTCTTGGAGCCTCAGCTTCACCCTATATATAGAAAGGAGCAAACTGGAGATATTTTAGGGAGCAGGCTAGCAGGACCCATGACTTACATCATAGGAGCCTACACAAAACAAAACACTGTTGCTGTATGTAGGTTTTATTTTATTTGTTTTTAATCTTATATTTTGGAAATGTACATCCGGTGAATCCGGCACTGGGTGGGAGTTCAATTTAGCTCACATTTTAATCCAAGTTTCCCCCAGAAAGAGAGAGAGAGAGAGAGAGTCATTCTCACCTCTCCAAATTTCGTGGTGCAGTTATTCAACCGAGAATTCACACAAAAATTTGCATGCTGTGTATACTGAATGTGGGAAAATGCATTAGATGCGGAAAATCCTCTTCTGCTCGTGTCCTGCTTGCAGACTTCCAAAAGGCATCTAGCTGGCCACTATGAGAACAGAATGCTGGACTAAATCCGCACCCTTTGGTCTGATCTAGCAGCCACGTGATCCAGGTTCAATCTCTAGCACTGCCAAGTAGGAATGCAGACCTAGGCTGGATCTACACCGATTGTAAAAACACACACAGAATAATAGCTGACAATGCAATTTCCCATTGACGACGGATCGCTGCCCTACAGCACCCTCTGGTGTCACATTTTTATAACGCATTTTTAACGTGTCAGGGAACTGACATCGGAGCCAGAAGTGGGGGCAGGGCTCCCAAGCGATGCCGGAGAAGGGCCAAGCAGGGAGAGAGGGGACTCAGCAGCTGGGGAAGGAAATCAGTGTAACACCAGGGATAAAGGGGGGTGGATGGGGGAATCGGAGAGGGGGCTCCAGGACTCTTCACTGGAGACCAGCGGGGAGAGCACAGGTCCTCCGCTACCCACACCCACCCTGCGCAGAAGACTTCCATGCAGGGAAAGGAGGCGTAGACTTGGCGTCAAAGAACTTCTTTGCTGAAAGAAGTTCAAGAAACGCCCACTGACGGATTCTGCTAGTGACTGAACAGCCACGAAGTGAAGGGCTGTCCAGCCAGGAAAGGTTTAACCAGGCTACCTAGCCAGGAGTGGCAGCAACTTACGCACGAGCAACCCCATATAACCATTACATAACGTTAGAACTGACCAGTGTGGACCTACCCCTGCTTGAGATCGCACAACTCTGGGACATGATGTTAATGGGCAACTGACAAGCCCTGTCCACAACAGCCAAACAGACAAGAAAATCACTGCTTTTCAATCAACCTGGCATAGTTATATTATGTATGTGGCATTGCTAGAACATGGTTATAGGCAGTGCTCTTTTCCTGGCCCACAGCACAATTTGGAGCACATGAAGCACATATTTTAAATATTATTATTTCCTCCTCCCCGTTCCTGCTTTTGTATAAACCTTGCAGACCAGCACTGCTGCGTATACAATATATCTTTTGAGCTGCGGACAACAGTTCAAGCAATGGAGATTGTTACGTCTTATTTTTATGTTTGTTAAGTTTGTGATGATATTAGCATATACACTTTGATAAAGCACTGTGGAGTATTTGGAGATGATTCTTTGACTGTGTGCAATCGTTTTATCTTTGATAGTTTTTTTCATTTAAAATTAAAAAATAAAAGTGTGCCACTTACCTCTGCAGCTGCTTATTAGAGCATTTTAAAAAAACACTGCTGGCAATTCAGTCATGGATCTCCAGACGTCCCATCTAGCTTGGCCCTCCAAGCTCCCTACTTGCATTATAGGGATGGATGGCAGCTAACAGATTGAGGTTGAATCCTGACAAGACGGAAGTACTGTTTTTGGGGGACAGAGGGCAGGCGGGTGTGGAGGACTCCCTGGTCCTGAATGGGGCAACTGTGCCCCCGAAGGACCAGGTGCGCAGCCTGGGAGTCATTCTGGACTCACAGCTGTCCATGGAGGCATAGGTCAATTCTGTGTCCAGGGGGGCTGTCTACCAGCTCTATCTGGTACGCAGGATGAGACCCTATCTGCCTGTGGACTGCCTCGCCAGAGTGGTACATGCTCTGGTTATCTCCCGCTTGGACTACTGCAATGCGCTCTATGTCGGGCTACCTTTGAAGGTGACCTGGAAACTGCAATTAATCCAGAATGCGGCAGCTAGACTGGTGACTGGGAGTGGCCGCCGGGACCACATAACACCGGTCCTGAGAGATCTGCATTGGCTCCCAGTACATTTCCAAGCACAATAAAAAGTGTTGGTACTGACCTTTAAAGCCCTAAACGGCCTCAATCCAGTATACCTGAAGGAGTGTCTCCACCCCCATTGTTCTGCCCGGACACTGAGATCCAGCTCCGAAGGCCTTCTGGCGGTTCCCTCATTGCGAGAAGTGAGGTTACAGGAACCAGACAGAGGGCCTTCTCAGTAGTGGCGACCGCCCTGTGGAACGCCCTCCCTTCAGATGTGAAGGAAATAAGCAGCTATCTTCTGAAGGCAGCCCTGTTTAGGGAAGTTTTTAATATTTCATGCTGTATTGTTTTTAAACACTTGATTGGAAGCTGCCCAGAGTGGCTGGGGAAGCCCAGCCAGATGGGCGGGGTATAAATAATAAATTATTATTATTATTATTATTATTATTATTATTATTATTATTATTGTTGTTGTTGTTGTTGTTGTTGTTGTTGTTGTTGTTGTTGTTGTTGTTGTTATTGTTATTGTTATTATGCTTTCAGTCCCTGTACTCTTGCTCCATGGACGCCCTCAGGAAACTCGTGACGAGCATCGTAGAGGACCACCCAACACCTGAGCTGATCGTCGAGATGTTCCAGGTGAGCCGCAGGAGAAACTCTCTCTATTTGCGTTCATTGCTTTGGATTAGGCAACCAATTCAGAGACCTTTTCAGGCAGCTGGAGATGCTTAAAAGGCCTCCCCCACGACTTCCCTGCCTTCACAGGTGCCCCTGCTCTGCCAAATCCACTCAGGAATGGATTGCCTTTTTTATATTAGCTTCCAGACTGTCTTCCAGGGGATACTCACACAGAGAACATTGCAGTCGTCTTTCTGCTAGGTTACCAACGCATACATCTGTCAGTATTTCTTAGTGCAGAAAGTCTTGATCTGATGTGTAGAGATTTTTTCCTATTCTACTTAATTCAAGAGGGTTCTGGAAACTTCTGGAAGCTTCTCTGTGTGAAAGAAACTTCAGGATGTTTGGGTTATTTCTTCAGAGAAGCTGAGTACGGCTGGTTTAAACTGGTTCTCTTATCTCTTTCTGTCAAGGTCATGCTGACTATAAAAGTCAGGCCAGAAGGAGCCTGGGTTTCACTTTCACTTTCTATCTCTTTTCCCTCTAGTGTGGTGTTCTGTACATACTATGTTTAGCGTTAAGGTTTTATACTTACAGTGGTACCTCGTGTTACGGACGCAATCTGTTCCAGAGGCCTGTCCGTCATGTGAAATGCCCACAACTTAAAACACTGCATCTGCGCAGGCGTGTGGCGCGATTTGACACTTCTGCGCATGCGGGAAGCACCATTTAGTGCTTCTGCACATGCGCGAGTGGCAAAACCCAGAAGTAAGCCGTTCCGGTACTTCAGGTTGCCACGGGACGTAACGCAAAAAGACGCAACATGAAGCGGACACAACACGAGATATGACTGTATTATTAGTTATTGTAAGTTTAAGTTAAGTCTGCTGCAATTGGATTTCTTATGGACTGTGCCAACCCTGAATGTACTGGATCTGTGACCATTATGCTCATTTGCCTTCAGCAGCAGTAAAGCTCTGCTGGATGAAATACAATTGCCTCTGATCTATTTTTTGGGAATCCTGCAACTTGTATAAGTTTTTACTCTGCTAACTAACTATATGTTGGAATCTGCTCTGGATCAGTATTGAGTAGAATTCCAATGACAACATCACGGTGGCAAGGCCGTGTGAGAATAGCCATAGCTAATGAGGTGGACAAAATTGGCACTGTGTTTTTATATTGCAAACTGCCTTGTGATTGTCAGATGAAGGGCAGGATAGGAATTTAACAAAAATAGATTTTCTAATATCAGTTGCATTTGCCTTCCTGCTCCGCCAACAGCTCATAGACCCCTGGTTCACCGTATCGGACAGTAGCAGGGAGAGGGCGCTGCAGGCAAGCTCCCAGACCCTCGCTGCCTTCCAGGAGAACTATCAACTCCCCGTGAGTTTCCTTCTCTTCACCTGCTTGCCAGCTGCCCAGTCTGCACATCTCTGCCCACTATCCCAAAGACTCCAGCGGGTGCAGAATGCTGCAGCGAGGCTCCTCACGGGGTCCCTGCCATGGGAGCATATTCACCCAGTGCTTTTCCAGCTGCACTGGCTCCCGGTGGAGTACAGGGTCAGATTTAAGGTGCTGGTTTTGACCTTTAAAGCCCTTCACAGCCTAGGACCCTCGTACCTATGGGACCGCCGCTCCCGCTATGCCCCACAGAGGGCCTCAAGGTCCATAAATAGCAACACCCTAGTGGTCCCAGGCCCTAAGGAAGTCAGATTAGCCTCGACCAGAGCCAGGGCCTTTTCAACACTGGCTCCGGCCTGGTGGAACGCTCTGCCACATGAGACCAGGGCCCTGCAGGATCTGATTTCTTTCTGCAGGGCCTGTAAGACAGAGTTGTTCCACCTGGCCTTTGGCTTGGAGCCAATTTGATTCCCTCCCCCTCTTTCTTTTTTTCTTTTTCCTTTCTCCTCCTGTGATGAGGCTGCATTTTAATATTTTAATGTTTCAATATTTTAATTGTTGTATTTTAATCTTGTTTTTAAGTTGTATTCATTCAACTTGTTTTTATTATTACTTGTTAGCCGCCGGGTGGGGTATAAATAAAAATTATTATTATTATTATTATTATTATTATTATTATTATTATTATTATTATTATTATTATCTGTAAGCAACACCATTAAAATGCAGTCTTTAAAATGACTTAAAACAACTCACACTCGCAGAAATGAATTGTGAACGGCTCTGAATGTTCACATTTTTGCAAGGATTTCTACCCGTCCCCCCCAAAAATATAATATATTTTCCCTGTTACTTTCACTGATATGTCCATGTTTGTACACACTCCCCCCTAATTTTTCCACGCTTGTACACGTTATTTGGGCAGATAATTTCAGTGCAAAATTCAGAGAAGTGTGACTTATGAAAGTTCACGCATTCGTTCGAGAGGGGCAAATCAGGTAGCTTCTCGTTGAAAGTCAATCAGAATCAGATTTCTCCCCAGCCCTGGTCACCATCCATCTCACAAGTGGCGTGGAGGGGGGGACCCCCTGTCAAGAGGTCCTACACATGAGTAGGCCTCCGGCAGAGACACATACTCGACTAGAATGTTCTCTCCCATCTGGTCTGTCGGGAGCTTCAAAAGCTTTTTCCAGCCCAAACATCACAGCAACTGATACCAAGAGGCAACACACTTCAGGATCAGCAGAGTATAAGCAGTCAGCATTCAGACTCAGTAGCGCAGCTTTTCGGCTAAACTACGTTTATTTACATATACCGTATTTTTCGCTCTATAAGATGCACTTCCCCCCTCCTAAAAAGTTAGGAGAAATGTGTGTGCATGTTATGGAGTGAATGCAGGCTTCACGGGCTATCGCAGAAGCCAGAACAGCGAGAGGAAGCGCTGCGCAGCACTCCCTCTCACTGTTCTAGCTTTTGGTTTAGCCGTGTGAAGCCTCCACAGGGCAGTGGGGAGCCTTCATCCCGCTGCCCTGCGGAGGCTTTGCGCAGCTATCCCTGGCTTTTGTGGGAGGTGGGTGAAGGGACTTCCTTCACCTCCCAGAAAAGCCCCCAAGAGCCGTGTTCCCTTTGAAGAGCATGCGGCTCTTGTGGGAGGTCGGGGGAAAGCCAGGAGACTTGCTTTCGCTGAAGCCAGGAGAGCAAGAAGGATCAGTGCGCACCGATCCTGCTTGCTCTCCTGGCTTCAGGGATAGCCCCGCAAAGCCTCCTGAGTGAAGAGGAAGGAGCGCTCCCTCTTCGCTCAGGAGGCTTCTTATTTCTTGTTTTCCTCCCCTAAAAACTAGGTGTGTCTTATGGTTGGGTGCGTCTTATAGAGCGAAAAATACGGTGCACACTCGGAGCATCTTGACTCAGCTCCTTCCTTTTCAGCATCAGACAGCAAAGAGGGAGAACAAAGGGACAAATGTCCTACAACCCAGTAATAAAAACATCCTGTCTCCTTCACTTCCCACAATGTGGAATGAAAACATACACTGTCATGTGATATAAACAATCCCATGACTGCAACACGGGGAAAGAATCCTAACATACACACACACACAAAAAAACCCTCCCGCCTCTGTTGCAGGTCATAAAGATCAGGCAGGCTCAAATGAACAGATTTTTAAAAAATCTTTCTTTTTCTGTAGGATGGAGAAAATTTCCAGCAGTTTGGGTCGCTGGTTGCTTTCCTTGCCCCCTACACCTGTGATGGTTCTGTCAGGTGCCGGCAGTGGGCTGCCCAGTGCATTAGTTGCCTTTTGCACATACAAGGTGAGGATGTTTTGAATGGGGGCTGCGTGAACCCCCAGCCTTCACCCCCCTTTCTGATTGGTTGGTTGGTTAGATGACTGGTTGAGTGATCAATTTAGTTTTATGGAGGAGAGAAGCAGAAGAAGAAGAGTTTGGATTTGATATCCCGCCTTTCACTCCCTTTAAGGAGTCTCAAAGCGGCTAACATTCTCCTTTCCCTTCCTGCCCCACAACAAACACTCTGTGAGGTGAGTGAGGCTGAGACTTCAGAGAAGTGAGACTGGCCCAAGGTCACCCAGCAGCTGCATGTGGAGGAGTGGGGAAGCGAACCCGGTTCACCAGATTACGAGTCCACCGCTCTTATCCACTACACCACACTGGCTCTCAATGACTATCAATGACTACTAGCAGTGCTTTTTTTCTGGGGGGACGCATACCCCTAAACATTCTGTGAATCTTTTTAAAAAATAGTATTTTTATTAAATTTTACAAATTTGTGTTCAACAGTCATCAACAATAAACACAAAGTGTGAAAAAATCCCTTTCCCCCCTCCCCCCACCGACTTCCCTCAACTCCCCCCCTGTTATTTTCCAAAAAAATTACTACTTCTATATCTTGATTTCATAGCCTTCTACATAAGTGCTCTTAGAAATTCTTATTTTTATACAATACCGTTCATCCCCTATATTATACTTGTATATTTTCATATCATTATTCAAACTTTTTTTACATTCACTTTGCTTAGTTTCATTCATTTTGCTTTAGCCAAACCCTGCGAGTGAGTCTAGTTCTTTACAATATTGCTGTAAGTACAACATGAACGGATTCCAGTCCTTTTTAAAGTCTCTGTTATTGTTATCTCTTAATCTTCCTGCACGTTTTGCTGTTTCTGCTGTGAATCTTTGTACTTTTGTCCATTTACTGTTTTGATCCCCCCCCCCCCCGATTTGAACTATAAAATGATGGTTTTCTTGAGTCAAAATGAGTAGCACTGGCTACCAGCCATGACAGCTGTGTTCTTTTTGCACAGCTGGAGGCAGCAATGCTTCTTAAGACCTGTTGCTGGAAACCAGAGGAAGGGACCTGCTTCTGGGTTAACAACAACAACAACAACAACAACAACAACAACAACAACAACATATTATTCTTTGAAGGAGAACTACTTGAAAACGATTTACGGGTGGTATTTAACTCTGAGTAGGGACGCGGGTGGCACCATGGTTTAAACCACTGAGTCTTGGGCTTGCCAAAGAGAAGGTCGGCGGTTCGAATCCCCACAACGGGGTGAGCTCCCGTTGCTCAGTCCCTGCTCCTGCCAACCTAGCAGTCCGAAAGCACGTCAAAAGTGCAAGTAGATAAATAGGTACCGCTCCGGCGGGAAGGTAAACGGCGTTTCCGTGCGCTGCTCTGGTTCGCCAGAAGTGGCTTAGTCCTGCTGGCCACATGACCCGGAAGCTGTACGCCGGCTTCCTTAGCCTGTAAAGCGAGATGAGCGCCAGAACCCCAGAGTCGGCCCCTAATAGTCAGGGGTTCCTTGACCTTGACCTTTACTAGGTATAGTATAAGACTGAATCAGATAAGTGCTGGAGATGCAAAGAAGTTGAGGAAACATTCTTTCATATGTGGTGGACTTGCAAAAGGGTAAAATAGTATTGGGAAATGATCCATAATGAATTGGGGGGATGTTTAAAAGTACCGAATTTTTCGCTCTATAGGACGCACCCGACCATAGGACGCATCTTGTTTTAGAGGGGGAGAACAAGGGAAAAAAATTCTCCCCCTCTCTGCTCAGCGCCCCTTCAGCGAAGCGGCAGGAGAAACGGAGCCCCTTCCATTTCTCCTCCCTCTTGGCTGAAGGGGCGCTGCACAGCTCTCCCTCTCTGCTGAAGCCAGGAGAGTCTTGCTCTCCTGGCTTCAGCGAAAGGAAACCGAAGCCTCCGGAGCACAGCGGGAATTTGCGCTGTGCTCCGAAGGCTTCAGGCGGCTATCCCTGAAGCCTGAAGAGCGAGAGGGGTCAGTGCGCACCGACCCCTCTCGCTCTTCAGGTTTCAGTGAAAGCAATGTGTAGCCTCCGGAGAGCGGAGGGAGCGCTTCCTCTGCGCTTCAGAGGCTTCGCGTTGCTATTGCTGAAGCCAAAGAGCCTGCATTTGCTCCATAGGACGCACACACATTTCCCCTTAATTTTTGGAGGGGGAAAAGTGCATCCTATAGAGCAATAAATATGGTACTTTGCCCAAAAAACCAGAGTCCTTTCTGTTGGGGATAATTCAGACTGAGATTCCCAGATGTCAAAAAAGGTTATTTATGTATTTCACTACTGCGGCCCGTGTCCTGTTAGCCCCAAAATGGAAAACAAGCAAGGTCCCTACCAAAGAAGAGTGGCAACTTAAGTTGATAGAATATGTGCAGCTTGCAGACTTAACATATAAAAGAACAAGTAGAATAAAAGAACATTAAGAACATACGTTTAGAGAAGATTGGAAAACATTTATTGAAAATATGGGAAATAACTGTGTACAGCTGAAAACGTTGGCAGCATTAAGATAAATTCAACAGTGTAAATAGGTTTTGATGGATGCAATAATGGAATACTGAATGGTATAGTTTCTGTAAAATACGCAAGGATTTATGATATGTAAAACAAACCATGGAAAGAGAAGAAGGGAAGTCATTGATATCTTAAGGATGTAAAAATGAGTACTTTGAATTGTGAGTAACTTCCCACAACGGAAGTGGCGGACAGAGACATGTGTAAGCATTATTTACGGGCGTTTATTCAGCATACCGTAGTTCAGGAACAAAGGGAAAACATGTCTGCTTCCCTTCGTGTCCAAGCACACAGCAGTATAGCAAAAGCGATATACAAACAGAAGTTCCCAGCAGACTGTGCTGGAATTAAACAGGCATGTGACACACAACAATCATGACTGTTCCTTTGAAGGTGGAACGGAAATGTATCCTAACACTCCCTTCTTGCCTTTTCTTTCCCAGCTCAGTCAAAAATCACAGCAGAGGAGGAAGAAGAAATGCTGGCTGCCTGTCATGACCTGAAGGCAGAGGTCCCCAGCGCTCTATTCGAAGCTTCATGCAGAATGGCCAAGGTGAATTTCCCAATCATTTGGCTAACATCTGTGGACTAGATATCATTAAATCACAGAACTACAGAGTTGGAGGGGACCCCAAGGGCCATCTTAAGGTCCATAAATAGCAACACCCTGGTGGTCCCGGGCCCTAAGGAAGTCAGATTAGCCTCAACCAGAGCAAGGGCCTTTTCAACACTGGCTCCAGCCTGGTGGAAGGCTCTGTCTCATGAGACCAGGGCACTGCAGGATCTGATTTCTTTCCGCAGGGCCTGTAAGATGGAGTTGTTCTGCCTGGCCTATGGCTTGGAATCAACTTGATCCACTCCCCTCTTTCCTTTTTTCCTTTCTCCTTCTGTGATGGAACTCCTATTTGGGGACTTCCCTGGCTTTTTTCTGGCCCATGTAGGACCAGTCTGGATAGTTAGCCTTGGTGAAGACTTGACGTTTTCATCCCCCAAAAAAGTTTCTACTGAAATTGAGGCTGCAATTTAATGTTTTAATGTTGTATTTTAATCTAGTTTTTAAGTTGTATTTCAATCAATTGGTTTTATACCTGGTGTTAGCCACCCTGAACCTGGTCTTGGCTGGGGAGGGCGGGGTATAAATAATAATAATAATAATAATAATAATAATAATAATTATCCAACCCTGAGAAATGCAGGAATCAGAGATGAAGAATTCGCAACACGTGTCCATCCAAGCTCTGTTTTAAAATCTCCAGCAAAGGAAAACCCACCACCTTCGAGGGAGTACATGCCACTTCCATTTCTTTGACGATTTCCCCCTCAAGGGTCAGAATGAACTGCAGTTGCATTTCAGTGCAATTGTTATTGTGATCATAGATTCACAATCCTGGCGTTTTCACAGGTGGTCAGCGTGCATTTCCCAGCAGATCAAGCCCTGGATTTCATCGAGGTCATCCTGGAAGACCTGGTGTCCGGAAATGAAATGTGCGCCATTTCTGCTGGCCGCTGGCTGCTAACCATCCTTTGGGACTCCGGAGACGCTATGGGAGCACAGGTGACCACTTGCCACTATGGGGGGGGGGTAGCCTTATTGGAGTTCACCGATCGGGTCTGCGTTGCTCCAGGACAGGAGGAAGGAAGTCAAATGACACCGAGGTTGGTTCAAAGAAAGAGTTTATTCTGCTCTCCGGATAGCAGAAGACACTTGCGTGATCAAGTCCACAGCAAGTCCAAAGAAATGACAAGTTTCATGCAGTAAGTATATATATCCTCCAGGGACCCTCTCCCTCCTTCCCATGTAAACCCAACCACATCAGCCTATGTACGCAGGTTGACATCACATATATTCTTGCTCTGGTATTCTTAACCATAAAAGGGAATCCCTTCCTGTACTTCTGACCATAAAAGGATTTTCCTGTTCCTACTCTTATCTTGGAGGAAGAGGTCGTCATCTCCGAGAACACGCTCTGGCACTGTTCCCAGATTAGGTCTGTGCGTCTTTTTTTATTATTATTATTATTATTATTATTATTATTATTATTATTATTATTCAATTTTTCCAATACAAAATTTTATACAATTCATACTTCTTTTTTATATCCGTTCTCTTTTTGACTTCCCTCAACTTGACTGATACTCCTTCCCTTCTTAATTTCTTACACATTTCTAAAACCTTACTTCCATTATTTTTATAGATTAAGTCTTATTTTGCTCACATTCTAACATTTCTTCTTACAGAGCTTCATTGAAGCTTACAAGCGTTATTTGATTATCACTTAATTTATGCATATACTCTGTAAACTTTTCCCAATCTTCTATAAATCTCTGATCTCGTCGATTTCGGATCCTTCCCGTCAGTCTATCAAGTTCTGCATAGTCCATCATCTTCATTCTCCATTCATCTAGTGTAGGCACTCCTCTTGCTTCCATTTCTGTGCCATCAATATTCTTGCTGCAGTCACTGCATATAAAAATAATTTCCTTTCTTTCTTATTTATCTCGTTCCCTGTAAGAACGCTTCTGGTTTCTTAACAAAAGTGTATTTAAACATTTTCTTCAATTCATTATATATCATTTCCCAAAAGCTTCTTACTTTCTTACATTCCCACCACATATGATAGAATGTGCCCTCTTTTTCTTTACATTTCCAACATTTGTTACATCCTTTGTACATCCTTGCTAACTTCACTGGTGTTACATACCATCGAAACATCATTTTCATCACATTTTCTTTTATTCTTGTGCATGCAGTGAATCTTAAACCTTCTTTCCATAAGGTCTGTGCGTCTTTTGTGGTCAGCACATAAGATAAGGCACAGACGCATCATCCCTGCTCTACTGGAGCTTGGCAAGGTCACTCATTGCCGCCACGGACTGATAAGGGAGAGAGCTTCGAGCACAGCCGGGTTTTTGTTTAGATATTGACTCAGAGCTCAAGTTAATGGATTTTAGCTAAGGAAAAATAGGGATTTTGGTGAAGTTTCAAACTGCCTGCACAGTCAGTTTTGGGTTTGGGAAACCCATTCCTTCAGGGGGGCTTTTATAAGCTTTGTTTGACATGTGTCGAACAAGTCTCCAAAGGCACCAATCTACAGTTGGTTGTTGGAGTAGGCTTTGGCTGGTGTGGAAACTTGGCTTTAGGTATGTTTCCGAGCACAATTCAAAGTGTTGGTGCGACCTTTAAAGTCCTAAACGGCCTCGGTCCAGTATACCTGAAGGAGCGTCTCCACCCCCATCGTTCTGCCAGGACGCTGAGGTCCAGCGCTGAGGGCCTTCTGGCGGTTCCCTCATTGCAAGAAGCAAAGCTACAGGGAACCAGGCAGAGGGCCTTCTCGGTAGTGGCACCCGCCCTGTGGAACGCCCTTCCAGCAGATGTCAAAGCAATAAACAACTACCTGACATTCAGAAGACATCTTAAGGCAGCCCTGTTCAGGGAAGTTTTTAACGTGTGATATTTTACTGTATTTTTGGTTTTTATGGAAGCCGCCCAGAGTGGCTGGGGAGGCCCAGCCAGATGGGCGGGGTATAAATAATAATAAATAATAAATTATTATTGAGCAGAGGCAGGGATCATGTTTCATAGTCTTCCTTGGGTGAAGGGCACATGCGAGTTGTGGGTGGGGCTGAATGGGCAAGTTGGCTGAGTGATGGGTGCGACTCTCACCTTCGCACATTCTGCCCATGGGTAGGCTCTTCCTACATGTACCCATCACTCCAAAAGATCCAACCAGGTAAAAGCTCTTGCAGAGGACACAGAGCAGGGCCAGGGAGGGGTGTGGCCTTGTAGAAGGGAGTGTGGCCAAAGAGAGCCCCGGGGGCCAGGTAGAGAGGCTAGGGGGTGCATGTGGCCCCCATGGCTGAAGTTCCTCACTCTTGTTTTGGAGCAACCAATGAACATAAACCGAAATTAAATTTTGACCTAACCAGCTTAGCACAGCAGAGCACCACTGGGTCCTGAATGAAGTACAGTCATACCTTGGTTTTCAAACGGAATCCCTTCCGGAAGTCCGTTCGACTTCCAAAACATTCAGAAACTGAAGCATGGCTCCTGCAGCCAATTGGAAGCCGCAGAAGCCACGCCGGATGTTTGTCTTCCAAAAATCATTCAAAAACACTCACTTCCGGTTTTTGATTCGGGAGCCGAAATGTACGAGTTCCAAAGCGTTCGGCAACCAAGGTACAGCTGAACTTGGTTTTACTTTTACAAAAACAAAGCAGATACTCTTCCATTGAGCTACAGCCTTTCCCCCAAATAAGATTGCAATGTTAATCTGTTCGTGGTGTGCACATTCCTTGGACCAGCCCACTCCCTTGGGCTGTATAAGAGTATAGAAATATAGGGCTGGAGAAATGCCTCTCTCTGAAATCCTGGAGAGCCATTGTGAGTATGATAAAGGGCAGCAGGCCTAGTGGCCTGGCTCAGGACAAAGTAGGTTCTTATGCTCCTCTGTTCAAAGAAAGCAAAGTAGTGTTAAAATTCTAAGAAGGTATTTGGAATTTCTAGAATGCAATTGACTCAAACGAGTGGGAATGCTGATAGTAATGCAGGAATTGCCCCTGTCAGGTTTCAGAGATCCTGGACATTTTCTACAGCCGCTTGCCCACCATCAAACAGGAAGATCTGCGGCAGGTCCTTGTGGAAGCTGTGGCTGCTGTCTCCCATTTTCACCTGGACACCGTGATCGAGAGCCTATTCTGCCGCCGCCTCCCGATGGACAGGTGCATGCCAGAATTAAGCTGAAGCTTTTGTACATTTGGGGGGAGATTGCATCTGCATTTCAGCCCACAAATTGGACCCACTGGGTTTAAGTGAACGGTGTTTGTGGGGAAACAAATCCTCTTCAACTTATGTGTTGTTGCATTGCAGTGAAACAGGTGAACTCTGGAGGACTCTAGGCAAAGACCCTTCCCAGGCCTTACTAATTTTATGCAAGTTAGCGGCCAGGGTGGCAGAGCCTTCAAGTCTGGAAGCCCCTTTCTCCTCAGGCAGCAATGAGAGCATGGAATTTGCAGATGAAGGACCTCTCAAGGTGAGCGAGAAGAAGGGAGGAGCCGTTGAGAAACAGGGAGGGATTCTTAGAGGGGTTTTTTTGTTCTTGGTTGAAGAGGAAAATATAGGTATATATGAAAAAGAGAATTCCAGGATGCCTAAGATCCAGGTTTGGGGCAAGTACTCTTTGGTGAGAGAACTCCAGCAAAAAATTTTCTCTCCTATGTTGTTTCCAGAGTCCCTCTCTTCCCTCTTAACATAGAAAGAGACCACACATTTTGTGAGTTAAAAATGCTTTACTTACAAACTCTTCCAAGGTCACATTCATGTGCTTTTCCATACAGCACTCAGAAAATCAGGCAGTCTTGGAAGGTGGACTCTTCTTCATCAGAGGTTTTTCAGCAGAGGCTGGATAGCTGCCTGTCGGCGATTCTTTAGCTATGATTCGTGCATTGCAAGAATTTGGGCTAGATGTCAGGGACTGGGCAAAGAAGGATTGATGGAGACCGCCTCCCCGGCCTGACCCTTCCAGAGAAGAAGAACAGTTCAGAATTACAACAGGGGTTTGAGGGAGATCACAGCTCAGAGGTAGATGAGGGGGAAAGCTGGGAAATAAAGGGAGAGGAGGAAGAGGAACCACCAGGAGGGCAACAGCTGACGGACACAGTGCCCTTAGAAAGCATTCCAGACCCGACCCTCCCAGGACCCGGCGGGCCTTGAAAGTAGGAGAGCAAAGAGCTCAGAAGCAAAGGGCCCTCAGCACCACCCATAGAGGAGATGATGAATGAGGAAGTGGGAGAAAAAGGGGGTGGAGAATCACTTGGGACAACGCCATTACTCCAAGAGGCTGAGTTCCAAGCCTCTCTGTAAATAGTGAATAAAAAACAGATGGTAAGGACTTTTCCTTGTCTTATCCGTTCCTCACAACCTGCTGTGGGGTTGTTTCCTCTGCCGCTTGATACTAGATGTTGTTGTTGTTGTTTTATTTATACCCCGTTCATCTGGCTGGGTTTCCCTAGCCACTCTGGGCGGCTTCCAACAGAACACTAAAATACAATAACCTATTAAACATTAAAAGCTTCCCTAAACAGGGCTGCCTTCAGATGTCTTCTAAAAGTTTGGTAGTTATTTTTCTCTTTGACATCTGGTGGGAGAGCGTTCCACAGGGCGGGTGCCACCACCGAGAAGGCCCTCTGCCTGGTTCCCTGTAGCTTTGCTTCTTGCAATGAGGGAACCGCCAGAAGGCCCTCAGCGCTGGACCTCAGTGTCTGGGCAGAACGATGGAGGTGGAGATGCTCCTTCAGGTATACTGGGCCGAGGCCGTTTAGGGCTTTCAAGGTCAGCACCAACACTTTGGATTGTGCTCGGAAACATACTGGGAGCCAACGTAGGTCTTTCAAGACCGGTGTTATGTGGTCTCGGCAGCCGCTCCCAGTCACCAGTCTAGCTGCCACATTCTGGATTAGTTGTAGTTTCCTGGTCACCTTCAAAGGTAGCCCCACATAGAGTGCATTGCAGTAGTCCAAGCGAGAGATAATTAGAGCATGCACCACTCTGGCGAGACAGTCTGCGGGCAGGGAGGGTCTCAGCCTGCGTACCAGATGGAGCTGATAAACAGCTGCCCTGGATACAGAATGGACCTTCACTTCCATGGACAGCTGTGAGACCAGAATGACTCCCAGGCTGCGCACCTGGTCCTTCAGGGGCACAGTGACCCCATTCAGGACGAGGGAGTCCTCCACACCTGCCCGTCTCCTGTCCCCCAAAAGCAGTACTTCTGTCTTGTCAGGTTTCAACCTCAGTCTGACCACTGGAACTCCTTCTGACTCTACAATTCCATGATTCAGTTCTTTGATGGCCGTTTTACTGGAAGACGTCCTCTCACACACCCAGGTGTGCTTTCATTCTCCTGCTGTTTCTCTGTTCAGGCCACTTGCGCCATCTACGAAGTCCTGTCTGTGCTACACACCGAAGAGGGCATTCAGGAGCTGTTCCCAGAGCTGTTCTGCACTCTCCTAAAGCAGGTCAGCAAAACCCTGGAGAAGAGGATGCCCTTTTATGAGGGTCGGCGGAGGCTGTTTCTGAGAGAGCATCATTTGTCTGAAGGCAACCCTTGCAGGTCAGTCTCCCACTTTGCCCACCTCTTTTTGCACGGGCCTCCTCTGGAAAAATTATAGATCTTGGGTCTGGGCTTTGAGTTAGAAAAAATGTTAAGAATCTCATTTATTAGGGGAAAAAAAGGCATACCTGTTGGGCATTACTGATTCAGATATTCCTTAAAAAATTAAAGATCTTTCTTTGTATGCAACAGTGGCAGTGAGAGTTCTTATAGCTACAGGGTGGAAGAGCGACAGAATTCTTTCTAGACAAGAGTGGATACAAAAATTGACTGAATATGCTGAATCAGATAGTCTATCTGAAAAAATAAACCGAGAATTGAATTTGTATCAAAATGAGAAGCCTTCAGAACATATTTTAAACAGAATTATACCATGTTAAAATCTGTAGCAGCTTTTGAGTCATCCCAGCAGCTTTTATTAATTGGTTAGATAAATATACGGTAAAGGTAAAGGTAAAGGTACCCCTGCCCGTACGGGCCAGTCTTGACAGACTCTGGGGTTGTGCGCCCATCTCACTTAAGAGGCCAGGGGCCAGCGCTGTCCGGAGACACTTCCGGGTCACGTGGCCAGCGTGACAAAGCTGCATCTGGCGAGCCAGAGCCGCACATGGAAACGCCGTTTACCTTCCCGCTGGTAAGCGGTCCCTATTTATCTACTTGCACCCGGAGGTGCTTTCGAACTGCTAGGTTGGCAGGCGCTGGGACCGAGCAGCGGGAGCGCACCCCGCAGCAGGGATTCGAACCGCCGACCTTTCGATCAGCAAGTCCTAGGTGCTGAGGCTTTAACCCACAGCGCCACCTGTGTCCCGTAAACATTTATAAATTGTGAAAATATTGATATAAAAAATAGTATTTTGATACGGCAGTAAATTTATGTAAAAAGAATTAAGGAATAAATGGGAGGTCAGGTATAAAAGGTAATGAGATTTTTATTTTTATTGTAACATGAAATTGCAATCACAAATGTCATAATTTTTATCTTATTATCAGATTGTGTAAATTTTATTTTCTTTCCTTTTCCCTCCCCTCTTAAGTTGTACCCATTTTGGGTATTTATTATTATTATCATTGTATGTAATAAGCATGGAAATAAGCATGGGGGAAAATAAAACAATAACATAAATAAATAAAAGATCTTGGGTATGGGCACCAAGCCTTATGAGGAACAGTTGAGGCAACTGGGTATGTTAAGCCCGGAGAAGAGGAGACTGAAAGGTCATATGATACCTGTCTTCAAATAACTGAACGGCTATGTCACATGGAAGGTGTGATGGCCTAGGACTCGGACTCGGAACCAGAGGAGTCTCAGTCTGCACCAGATCCTTTGCCTCAGGCACCACCTGAACCAAGTCTGGGGTCTGATCCTGAAGAGTCCCAGTCTGCACAGATTCCCCTGCAACAAGCACCAGCTGGGCCGAGTCAGGGGCCTGAGCCTGCCCTGGCTCCAGATGTGGGGATTACCTTGTTGCCTTCAGCTGGGCCATCACTTACAGCTGCTCCACTACCGGTTGGGTCAGGGGAGGCTGAGGCGGCCTCTGGGTCTAGTCACCCACCGACGTCTCCTGAGCTGCAAAGACTGAGGTCTGAGAGAAGGAGAGACCGGAGTACTCGCAGGAGGAGTGCTCACCTTCAGGCGAAACAAGTCGGGGGATCAGGACCGGCCGTTACTCCAACAAAGATAACAGGCTGTTGGACCCCGGCCCAGGTTGCGGAAGCAACATTGCTGTATGCTAGATCCTGCCTGAGATCCTGTACCTGTCATTGCCTGGTTTCCTGCCTTGTGTCCTGCCTTGGCCCTGTCGGACTGACTGCTAGCGGAATCTATGGATTCTGGACTGGTCCTGGACCGCGTTTCACGGGTTACCCCTGAACCCAGCACAGAAGGTGGGGCACGATTGCTTTCTCTCACTGTGGAAGGTAGGACCCAAAGTGATGGATTCAAGCTACAAGCAAGAAGATTCCAACGAAACATTAGGAATAACTTTCTGACAGCAAGGGCTGTTTAAGAGAGGAATGGACTCCCTCGGGATGTTGTGGACGCTCCTTCCTTGGAGGCTTGTAAGCAGGGATTGGGTGGCCATTTGTCAGGGGTTTTTTGGCTGAGATTCCTGCATTGCAGGGGGTTGGACTAGATGACCCTAGGGGTCCATTCCAGCTCTACAATTCTATGGCTTCCTGTGACAGCAGCCCTTCTGAACAAGTAATAATAATAATAATAATAATAATAATAATAATAATAATTTATTATTTATACCCCGCCCATCTGGCTGGGCCTCCCCAGCCACTCTGGGCGGCTTCCATAAAAACCAAAAATACAGTAAAACATCACACGTTAAAAACTTCCCTGAACAGGGCTGCCTTAAGATTTCTTCTGAATGTCAGGTAGTTGTTTATCTCTTTCACATCTGATGGGAGGGCGTTCCGCAGGGAGGGTGCCACTACCGAGAAGGCCCCCTGCCTGGTTCCCTGTAGCTTTGCTTCTCGCAATGAGGGAACCGCCAGAAGGCCCTCGGCGCTGGACCTCAGCGTCCGGGCAGAATGATGGGGGTGGAGACGCTCCTTCAGGTATACTGCATATACAGAGGCCTCTCTTGTCTGCCTGCAAGAACTGAGCTAACAACTAACAACAACATAGCATACAGATGTGCAAACCGTGGGCTTCCTCTTAGACAGCTGCACATGCAGAGTTCCAGCTTTATGACTTCTTTCCATGCAAAACAGGTATTTTATTTTTATTTTTAATTTCTATCCTGCCCTTCTTCCCAATGGGAGCCCAAGACAGCAAAAAGCTAGGAAAGCAAAATGCTATAAAATAAAATAAAGACATTTAGTACATCAACAAACAATGAAAACATCAAGTACATCAACAAACATTTAAAAACAGTCACATAACCCTCAGTTATTAATTTCCAGGTTGCCAGGAGCCATAGCTTTCGGCCATCAAACCTCCCAAATGAATAGAATTGTGTGTTGCTGTTTTTTAATTGCTCCTGAATGTTAATAATGAGAGAGGCAGACACATTGCACCAGGAAGAAGGTTCCACAAAGGGGGAGCCGCCACCAAGAAGACCCTGTTGCAGGTTTAGGTAGTTGGATCTCAAGCCATTTATGGCTTTGCACGTTAATCCTAACCCCTTGAAATATGCCCAATAAGTCACCCACAGCTGCTGGCTCAGTGCTTTTAGGACCAGAGGTGACCAGAAGTGGCAGACCATTTTGGCTTGAGAGCAGTACATGTGAAAAGGATCTAGGAGTCTTGGTTGACCACAAACTTGACATGAGCCAACAGTGTGACGCGGCAGCTAAAAAAGCCAATGCCATTCTGGGCTGCATCAATAGGAGTATAGCATCTAGATCAAGGGAAGTAATAGTGCCACTGTATTCTGCTCTGGTCAGACCTCACCTGGAGTACTGTGTCCAGTTCTGGGCACCACAGTTCAAGAAGGACACTGACAAACTGGAACGTGTCCAGAGCAGGGCAACCAAAATGGTCAAAGGCCTGGAAACGATGCCTTATGAGGAACGGCTAAGGGAGCTGGGCATGTTTAGCCTGGAGAAGAGGAGGTTAAGGGGTGATATGATAGCCATGTTCAAATATATAAAAGGATGTCACATAGAGGAGGGAGAAAGGTTGTTTTCTGCTGCTCCAGAGAAGCGGACACGGAGCAATGGATCCAAACTACAAGAAAGAAGATTCCACCTAAACATTAGGAAGAACTTCCTGACAGTAAGAGCTGTTTGACAGTGGAATTTGCTGCCAAGGAGTGTGGTGGAGTCTCCTTCTTTGGAGGTCTTTAAGCAGAGGCTTGACAACCATATGTCAGGAGTGCTCTGATGGTGTTTCCTGCTTGGCAGGGGGTTGGACTCAATGGCCCTTGTGGTCTCTTCCAACTCTATGATTCTATGATTCTATGATTTCCAGTCTGTATTGGCCTGTTCTGCTTCAAGTATCTGACTTTGACCTTCTTCCGATTCAGATGTCCTTTCTGTGCCCTTTTGCTCCATAGACTTTCTGTGGCAAGTCTGAAGGCTCTCGTGTTGAAGCTTACTACTGATCCAACACTGGCAGAGTTTGGAGAGGTGAACATCTGGACTTCACTTGGTGACCCTAGAACCCACCAGGAGGGGGCTTCTCTGCTGGCCAGGTGAGGGACTTGGGATTTCTTAGTGAACTAAGTCCTTCATTTGATGTTTGCCACACTTCCCCTTGTATTCAGGAGCAGTGGACTATGGAGCTGAGGAACTGTCACATTCCTTTCTTATCCTATACAGAGTTTAGCAAGCCATCAATGAAACGTTTCAGGTTATCTGCTATATATTTGGGGAAATCGTTTGCCTGTTGGCTATGCATTTGGTCACCTTCTAAGAGATTGCAATCAAATTATGCAGGATGCTTCCTGAGATCAAGGAGCAGATTTTTGGACAATGGCCCGCCATTTAGAATCAATAATAACAACAACAATAATAATACCTTTATTGCCATTGTGCAACCTGTGTACAATGAAATTAAACCAGCCTCCCCCCGCCCAAACAATCAAGATGGTGGACTTAACCTTTCGGAACGACACTTGAAGGAATGGGTTTCCCAAACCCAAAACTGACTGTGCAGGCAGTTTGAAACTGCACCAAAATCGCTATTTTTCCTTAGCTAAAATCCATTAACTTGAGCTCTGAGTCAATGTATAAACAAAAACCCGGCTGTGCTCAGAGCCCTCTCCTTTATCAGTTTGTGACGGCAAGGATGACCTTGGCTGTTCCAGTAGAACAGGGATGACACGTCCGTGCCTTATCTTATGTGCCGACCATAAAAGACGCACAGACCTAAGTCTGGGGACAACACCAGAGCATGTTCTCAGAGATGATGACCTCTTCCTCCAAGATAAGAGTAGGAAGAGGAAGATCCTTTTATGGTCAGACGTACAGGAAGGAATTCCCTTTTAGGGTTAAGAATACCAGAGCAAGAACATATGTGATGTCAACCTGCGTACATAGGCTGACTTGGTTGGATTCCTGGGGAGGGAGGGAGGATATATATACTGGAGGATATATATACTGCATATATATACTGCATGAAACTTCTCATTTCTTTGGACTTGCTATGGACTGACCAAGCAAGTGCCTTCTGCTATCCGGAGAGCAGAATAAACTCTTTCTTTGAACCAATCTCGGTGTCATTTGACCTCCTTCCTCCTGTCCCGGAGCAACGCAGACCCAATCGGTGAACTCCAATAAGGCTACACACTGATTTTAACCAAATGGTGTACAATCCTCCCCAAGTTCAAGAAGTCTGTTTGGAAAGAATTGGAATCCGTAGACTGATGGTTTTAAAGTTGCACTGATTTTAACCACTGATTTCAAACTGCACTGGTTATTTGGGTTCTTAGAATTCCCAGGCAATGCCAGTTATGGGGATGATTATGGCAATAACAATAATAACAGCAATAATTTATTAGTAATACAGTGGTACCTTGGTTTCCAAACTTAATCCATTCCGGAAGTCCGTTCCAAAACCAGAGTGTTCCAAAACCAAGGTGTGCTTTACCATCAAAAGTAATGCAGACTTTTAAAAACAACCCCATAAACAGCAATTTAACATGAATTTTACTATCTAATGAGAGCATTGATCCATAAAATGAAAGCAATAAACAAATGTACTGCAGTCACACAATCAATCAATCAGTAGCTGAACTGGGTTCCACACAGTAACATAAAAAAGTGCCGCGAAAACAAAAACACAAAATAAATAGCATAAACAGTCAGACCTCAGCATAACACTCAAAATGGTGTTTCCGTGCGCTGCTCTGGTTCGCCAGAAGCGGCTTAGTCATGCTGGCCACATGACCCGGAAGCTGTACGCCGGCTCCCTTGGCCAATAAAGCAAGATGAGCGCCGCAACCCCAGAATCGTCCGCGACTGGACCTAAGGTCAGGGGTCCCTTTACCTTTTAAGATCGTCTCTATGAGAGTATATTGTATTTAATTATGGGGTATTGGAGTTTTTAGGGGGCTAACCTGGTTGGGATAGCAGGAATAGCAGGCTTGTTGGTTTCTGAATATCTGTTGTAGATTTTCAATTTCTTTGTTCTGTATGGGACAATGACAATAAAGATTATCATATCGTATCATATTGGGATGAAGCTGCTCTGAAATAGGGGAGCTCATATTTTGAATTACCCCAATTCAGTGTCTCCAATCTTTCATCCCTTTTTAGTTCATTGGGATGAAAGATTGGAGACATACTATTTTAAGTTATACAATTAATAATGAGAACTGAAAGAGGGTAGGGATTTGCTGAATTTGATTGGAAAAATGGGAACACAAAAAGGGAGGTGTGAGGAAGTCAAGAACCATTTTCTTCTTGTTTATGTTTTTTCATTATCTTTTTTCTGTATTGTTTTATTATGTATTCTTTGTTCTATTCTCTGTGTATTTTTGTTATCTTTGTTTTCTCTTTTTATGATGTATGCATTTCTATGCTTTTTTGTAAAACTTTAATAAATATCTTATAAAAAAAACAGAGTCCCTCACTCACCCACACAGCTGTGGAGGTGAGTATTGTTAAATTGTGGGTGAACATATCAGGCAACATAGCGATTCTTCAAACAGCTCTTGTTTATTCACAGGCCAGAACGGAACGGAACTGAAGGGTTCAGCCAGCCTGCTTATATAGAGCTCCAGTACAACGCAACAGTAACCATTTTCTGTAACTATCCAATCACTGAACGTCACTTTCAATCCCTTATTTGCATATGTGGACCTGAGTGAAAACTATCTACAGTATCCCCCTGCTGGCCCAGGGTGAGAACTTCAGTACATAACAAGTATCTTGTAATGTTTCTTTTCTCTTCTAGACATCTGTTTCAGAATCGACTTCTGGACCACAAGATCATTGAGAATGCCCTCCCCTGGATGACTTCCGAGTCCGAAAAGCTTCGGCTGACAGGAACTGCCTTCTTTTCAGAGGTAAGACCTGGGCATCTCAGGTGTTGCTTTCAAAAGGTGCCGTGGTATTTGAGCATAAGAACGGAGGGCTCTGGCTTGGGTCCAGTGCTAGTCCTAATCAGTGTAGACCCATTGAAATTAATGAACTTAAGTTTGCAATTCCCATGAATTTCAGGGGTTCTACTCTGAGTAGGACTAGCACTGGATGTGGTCCACTGTTTCCAGGAATGGCTCTGTGTTGTCATTGCGTAGGGCAGTAGCAGAGAGAAAACAATAGCAATGAACATTTCTTAGAATCATAGAATCATAGAGTTGGAAGAGACCACAAGGGCCATCGAGTCCAACCCCCTGCCAAGCAGGAAACACCATCAGACACCTGACATATGATTGTCAAGCCTCTGCTTAAAGACCTCCAAAGAAGGAGACTCCACCACACTCCTTGGCAGCAAATTCAACTGTTGAACAGCTCTTACTGTCAGGAAGTTCTTCCTAATGTTGAGGTGGAATCTTCTTTCTTGTAGTTTGGATCCATTGCTCTGTGTCTGCTTCTCTGGAGCAGCAGAAAACAACCTTTCTCTATGTGACATCCTTCTATATATTTGAACATGGCTATCATATCACCCCTTAACCTCCTCTTCTCCAGGCTAAACATGCCCAGCTCCCTTAGCCATTCCTCATAAGGCATCATTTCCAGGCCTTTGACCATTTTGGTTGCCCTCCTCTGGACACGTTCCAGTTTATCAGTGTCCTTCTTGAAATAGGGGAGCTTGTATTTTGAATTACCCCTATTCAGAGTCCCTCACTCACCCTCATTCAAATTTCTTATTGGGAAGAGGAATCGAAAGGACTTCCATAATCGAAAGTATATCTGTCTTCCTGAGAATGAGGAAATCCCAACGAAAGAAAAACTGATGAGCTAAGCAGGATTGGTCAAGTTGACATATAAACTGTGTGACAAGGACAATCGTGACTTCAAGGAAGAATGGGAACTTTTTACAGATTATCTAAAAAGACAACAAAATGATTTGGACTCCTTGGCAGTTTTTGAATAAACATCCACAAATTTATTGGTTGAATAAATGATAGATAAGGCAATAATGTGTACAATTTTACAATATGCAGAGAACAATATGTGCAAAGAAACTAGAGAGGGGAGTTGAGGGAAGTCCTGGGGGGGAGAGGGAGGGGGGAATAAAAAAGGGGGGCAAATGTAAATGGATATATTGATTGATAATATGTTTGTTAAAATTGTTTATACAAACACGCACACACACACACTGGTATCTCAGATTAAGAACTCAATTTGTTCTTGAGGTCCATTCTTAACCTGAAACCGTTCTTAACCTGAGGTACCACTTTAGCTAATCGGGCTTCCCGCTG
This sequence comes from Podarcis melisellensis, assembly GCF_964234715.1. Classification (NCBI taxonomy): domain Eukaryota; kingdom Metazoa; phylum Chordata; class Lepidosauria; order Squamata; family Lacertidae; genus Podarcis; species Podarcis melisellensis. The sequence goes on along the minus strand of NC_138528.1, from coordinate 4,783,309 downwards.
CCGCCATCACCGCACAATTTCTGTTCTCATCCTGAAGCAAAGTTCTTAACCCAAGGTACTATTTCTGGGTTAGCCGAGCCTGTAACCTGAAGCGTCTGTAACCCAAGGTACCTCTCTCTCTCTACATATATATATTAATAATAATAATAATAATTAAGAGACGCCTGCTTCTTGGAAGGAAAGCAATGACAAACCTAGACAGCATCTTAAAAAGTAGAGACATCACCTTGCCAACAAAGGTCTGTATAGTAAAAGCTATGGTTTTCCCCGGAGTGATGTGTGGAAGTGAGAGCTAGACCATAAAGAAGGCTTATCGCCAAAGAATGGATGCTTTTGAATTCTGGTGCTGGAGGAGACTCTTGAGAGTCCCATGGACTGCAAGAAGATCAAACCGAACCATTCTTAAGGAAATCAGCCCTGAGTGCTCACTGGAAGGACAGATCGTGAAGCTGAGGCTCCAATACTTTGGCCGCCTCATGAGAAGAGAAGACTCCCTGGAAAAGACCCTGATGTTGGGGAAGATGGAGGGCACAAGGAGAAGAGGACGACAGAGGACGAGATGGTTGGATAGTGTCTTCGAAGCTACAAACATGAGTCTGACCAAACTGCGGGAGGCAGTGGAAGACAGGAGGGCCTGGCGTGCTCTGGTCCAGGGGGTCATGAAGAGTCGGACACGACTAAACAACAACAACATATAAATGCAACGAAATACGGTAAATAACTAAATGAAATTGTCTGTTTATTGGCAGGCGATTCGGGACCCCATGCTAGGAGAAAGGGTGCGCTTGAAATCCGTTCTTCCCCTCCTGATGAAGAGGGCAGGAGACCAACACCTGGGCACCCGGCAGATGGCAATCAAGGGCCTGGCAAATGTTCTCCTTGTGGCTGCAGACAAGGTGAGGCTTTGCTCTTTAAAGGTGGCGTTATTGCAGGACACCCGTGCGTCAAAGGCATCAGCTGAGCGTGGCAACAGGAGACAGGGCCTTTTCTGCAGTGGCTTCCTGCTCGTGGAATGCTTTCGCCAGGGAGCCTCCCCTGGTGCCTAAAGACAGACAACGAAGACGCCAGATGAAAATGTTCCTCTCTAGCTATGCATTCGGCTGATTAACATCCTATGGCTTTTTTTAATGTGCTTGTAGAACTGGCGTTATTGGTTTGCTTTTTGTTTTGCTGTGTATTTTGTGGAATTCAACATCCTGGTCTTCTGATCGTTCTATCTGTGCAAGCTGGATAGTTCCGTTGGTTAGACTGTGGTGCTGATTTCTTTCTTTTTTATATATAATAATATTTTATTAAGTTTTAACAGTAAATAAATTCACAAAAATACAAAGTTACAAAATACAAAAGTACAAACATAAAAAAGAAAAAGAAGAAAAAGAAAGAAAAATACATAAAAAAGAAAACAAAAATCCCTCTTTTTTAATTTCTCATCTTTAATTAACTTATTTTCCTGACTTCCTCACACCTCCCTTTTTTGTATCCCTTTTGAAAATTGGTTCAGCAAATTCATATTCTATTAGTTTGTCTATTATCAATCCGATCTTACATTTTACCTTGTTGCTAGAACCCCTTCAATTCATTTCAATGCCATCAACTGTGGTGCTGATTTCACCAAGGTCGCAGGTTCAAGCCCCATATGGAACATATTTCTGCATCGCAAGGAGTTGTACTAGACCAGGGGCAGGCAACCTAGGGCCCGGGGGCCAGATGTGGCCCAATTGCCTTCTCAATCCGGCCCGCGGATGGTCCAGGAATCGGCATATTTTTACATGACTAGAATGTGTCCTTTTATTTAAAATGCATCTCTGGGTTATTTGTGGGGCCTGCCTGGTGTTTCGACATGAGTAGAATGAGTGCTTTTATTTAAAACGCCTCTCTGGGTTATTTGTGGGGCAGAGGAATGCGTTCATTCCCCCCCCCCAAAAAAAAATATAGTCTGGGCCACCACATGGACTGAGGGATGGTGGTGTTGGGATACTGCCGGGGAGACGGGGGCATCAGTCAGGCTGGGCAATCACCTTTGGAACAGCATCAAACAACACGAGCCTCAGATACATTTAGAGACTCGGCACGCTCTATCAGCAAGAGTTACCGTATTTTTCGCTCTATAAGACGCACCAGACCACAAGACGCACCTAGTTTTTGGAGGAGGAAAACAAGGGGGGAAAATATTCTGAATCTCAGAAGCCAGAACAGCAAGAGGGATCACTCCGCAGCGAAAGCAACAATCCCTCTTGCTGTTCTGGCTTCTGGGATAGCTGCGCAGCCTGCGTTCGCTCCATAAGACGCACACACATTTCCCCTAACTTTTTAGGAGGGGAAAAGTGAGTCTTATAGAGCAAAAAATACGGTAATAAATCTTCTCGCAGCAGAAGTGGCGGACAGAGCCATGTGTAAGCATATTTACAGCATTTATTCAGCATAGTTCAGGGACAAAGGAAAATAATAATAATAATAATAATAATAATAATAATAATAATAATAATAATAAATTTTATTTATATCCCGCCCTCCCCAGCTGAAGCCGGGCTCAGGGCGGCTAACAACACTAAAACAGTGCAACATTATAAAAACTAATTAAAATCAAAATTGATGGCGACCATAAACTAAAGTTTTGTAAAGATTGCCAAAGGAGGGAGTCAGGCTGCGCCCTGACCAAAGGCGTGGTGGAACAGCTCTGTCTTGCAGGCCCTGCGGAAAAATGTCAAGTCCCGCAGGGCCCTAGTCTCTTGTGACAGAGCGTTCCACCAGATTGGAGCTGCAGCCGAAAAAGCCCTGGCTCTGGTTGAGGCCAGCCTAACCTCTCTGTGGCCTGGGACCTCCAAGTTGTTTTTATTTGAAGACCGTAAGTTCCTCTGTGGGACATACCAGGAGAGGCGGTCCCGTAGGTATGAGGGTCCTAGGCAGTATAGGGCTTTGAAGGTTAAAACCAGCACCTTAAACCTGATCCTGTACTCCACCGGGAACCCATGCAGCTGGTATAGCACCGGATGAATGTGATCTTGCAGCAAGGACCCCGTAAGGAGTCTCGCCGTGGCATTCTGCACCCGCTGGAGTTTCTGGGTCAGTCTCAAGGGCAGCCCCACGTAGAGCGAGTTACAATAATCCAGTCTGGAGGTGACCGTCGTGTGGATCACAGTGGCTAGGTCAGGGCGAGAGAGGTAAGGAGCCAACTGCTTAGCATGTCTGCTTCCCTTCGTCTCCAGCAAACAGCTAAAAGCAAAAGCTATATAAAGTCAGCCAATTGGTGCCAAAAAAGGATAGAACTTTCTTTATGTATTCTACAACAACAGCAAGAATACTTATTGCAAAGTACTGGAAGACACAAGATCTACCCACCCGGGAAGAATGGCAGATGAAGGTGATGGACTACATGGAACTGGCGGAAATGACTGGCAGAATACGAGACCAGGGAGAAGAGTCGGTGGAAGAAGATTGGAAGAAATTTAAAGTTTATTTACAGAAACATTGTAAAATTGAGGAATGTTAGAAGGATGCTGGAATGAAGTTATGTGGTTTTAGCAGTAATGTTATAAAGGATTAAGTAAAAATGGATTGTTAATTGGTGAGAATGTAAAGTTACACTATATTAAGATAAATTATTAAGACAAAAACAAAGGTGGAAAGGATTTGCTGAAATAGCTAATTGAACTAGAATACAAAAAAGGGAGGTGTGAGGAGGTCAAGGAAACAAGCAAATGAAAGATAAGTTATGGGAATATTCGATGTGTTTTTTAATTGTTTCTATTTCTCTGTTTTTCCTTTTTCTTTCTTTTTTGTAATTTTTTGAAACTTCAATAAATATTATTTAATAATAAAAAAGCAAATGCAATATACAAACAGAAGTTCCCAGCAAGTTCCCACACACAACAGTCATGCCTGTTCCCTTTTAAGGTGGAATGGAACTATATCCTAACAGGTGGACCAGCCCACAGCTGAAAAATGTTGCTGAACGCCTGTCCTTGACCACCCTCTGAGACCCTTCCAGTTCTACAATTCTATGATTCTAATATTTCAGCTTGCCAGACAGAACAATCCTTTCTCCCCCTGCTCCTAGCACTATACTGGGGTTTCTCCAGACACCCCCCAAGCCAATTTGTGGGGTGCATGTGGGAAGAAGGGGGGGAAGTCCCATTATGCAAATGGAAGTCCTTGCTGAGGGCTTCAGCTGACATGGGGAACCCTGCCCTGTATTTCAAACTCTTTATGGAAGGACCAAACGATTCATTAGAGCAGTGGGAGAATTTTATTCAATACAGTGGTACCTCGGGTTAAGAACTTAATTCGTTCCGGAGGTCTGTTCTTAACCTGAAGCACCACTTTAGCTAATGGGGCCTCCCACTGCCGCCACACGATTTCTGTTCTCATCCTGAAGCAAAGTTCTTAACCCGAGGTACTACTTCTGGGTTAGCGGAGTCTGTAACCTGAAGCGTATGTAACCCGAGTGTAATGGTTATATGGGGTTGCTCGTGCGTAAGTTGCCACCACTCCTGGCTAGGTGGCCTGGTTAAACCTTTCCTGGCTGGACAGCCCTTCACTTCGTGGCTGTTCAGTCACTAGCAGAATCCGTCAGTGGACGTTTCTTGAACTTCTTCCAGCAAAGAAGTTCTTTGACGCCAAGTCTACACCTACTTTCCCTGCGCGGAAGTCTTCTGCGCAGGGTGGATGTGGGTGGCGGAGGACCTGTGCTCTCCCCGCTGGTCTCCGGCGAGGAGTCCTGGAGCCCCCTCTCCGATTCCCCCATCCGCCCCCCTTTATCCCTGGGGTTACGCTGATTTCCTTCCCCAGCCGATGAGCTCCCTCTCTCCCTGCTGGGCCCTTCTCCGGCATCGCTTGGGAGCCTTGCCTCCTCCTCTGGCTCCGATGTCAGTTCCCTGACACCGAGGTACCACTGTATAAGCTAAGCAAGCTATAGCTTAGGGGCCCCACTCTCTTGGGGGCCCAAAAAAAATTAAAGGAAAAAAACCTGGATGTACATTTCCAAAATATAAGATAAAAAACAAATAAAATAAAGCCTACATACAGCAGCAGTGTTTTGTGTTGTGTAGGCTCCTGCGATGTAAGTCATGGGCCCCGCCTGCTAGCCTGCTCCCTCAAATATCACCGGTTTGCTCCTTTCTATATACAGTGGTGCCTCGGGTTAAGAACTTAATTCACTCCAGAGGTCCGTTCTTAACCTGAAACTGTTCTTAACCTGAAGCACCACTTTAGCTAATGGGGCCGCTGCTGCCACCGCACCGATGCACAATTTCTGTTCTCATCCTGAAGCAAAGTTCTTAACCCAAGGCACTATTTCTAGGTTAGCAGAGTCTGTAACCTGCAGCGTCTGTAACCTGCAGCGTCTGTAACCCGAGGTACCACTGTACTGCAGGCAAAATCACAGCCGCTCTAAACTAAGCCAAGAGGCAGTTGAGGTTATTTGAAAAGCCACATATGTATTGACTTAGACTTAATTAGACTTCATTTTTTCCCCAGGCGTATTTACTAAGAATAAATGCTAAAGTGTATCTGTGTGCTTGCTGGTCGATATATTTAATTTGGCCTCGTAAATTATTTCACATAAGGGATTGTGGATTTTATAGTCCCCCCTCCCCGTTTTTGTTCTGTATATCATTGCATCCGTCATGAAGATAAAATGAGTATTTTGAAAAAGGACTCTTGCCTCTCTGCCATATCATGGGTGCTCATCTAAAGCAAACAACATCCTGCAGGATTCATCTCACCCGGGATACAGTCTGTTTGCACTACTGCCTTCTGGCAGGAGATATAGAAACATCAAGTCAAGGACAAATAGACTGAAAAATAGTTTCTATCCAAGAGCTGTGGCCTTTTTGAATGCTGTAACTCGATAGTGTGACCTGGGAGTTTGATGGGTGTGGGTGTGGGTGTGGCTGGAATGTGGTTTGTTTGGTTGTTGTTGTTGTTTTGCTTTTGTTGTTTTTAAGGGATGGCATCCAATTTCGTTGCACTTGTGCAATGTTGCACTTGTGTAATGACAATAAAGAATCTATCTATCTATCTATCTATCTATCTAATGTCCTCCCTCCCAGGTGAAACAGCAGAAGAGGACCATTGTGGCTATTTTCCTGGGAACGTTGTACGACGCAAATGTGGTGCTGGAGGGTCTCAGAGCCCTTGCCCTGGTCTTTCCTTACCTGAAAAGGCAGGATGTGGGCTTCATGTTCAAAGACATCTCTACGAAGACCATCACCTACCTGAGTGATGTAAGCCAGTGATAGAACCCCCAACCCCACCCTTCAAATTTTCCTGAGATCCGACTTTGTGTTTCAAGTTACCTTCCCATGATGAACATAGGGAACTGCCTTGCAATGAATGCGTCATACTATGGTTCCATCTACTTCAGTGTCGTCTGCACTGACTGGCAGCGACTCTCTGGGGCTTTCAAGCCAAAAGGCTCTCCTAGCCCTGCCTGGAGACGCCAATGGGGAATGAACCTACGACCTTTTGCATGCGAAGCAGATGTTCTGCCAATGAGCTACAGCCCTTGCCATTGCTTGCTGCCAGCTCATCTCTGCTATAGGGAAGGGATGCTCTGCAGGGATGTTGCGCAATGGACCCTCCAGGAAGCTGTGGGTTGGTCTTGTGTGTTAGTTAAGGGACGCAGGTGGCGCTGTGGTCTAAACCACTGAGCCTCTTGGGCATGCCGATCAGAAGGTCAGTGGTTTAAATCCCCGTGATGGAGTGAGCTCCCGTTCCTCTGTCCCATCTCCTGCCATCCTAGCAGTTCAAAAGCACACCAGTGCAAGTAGATAAATAGGTACCATTGTGGCGGGAAGGTAAACGGAGTTTCTGTGTGCTCTGGTTTCCGTCACGGTGTCCCATTGCACCAGAAGCGGTTTAGTCCTGCTAACCACATGACCCGGAAAGCTGACTGTGGACAAACGCCGGCTCCCTTGGCCTGAAAGCAAGATGAGTGCCGCAACCCCATAGTCACCTTTGCCTGGACTTAACTGGCCAGGGGTCCTTTACCTTTAAGCATGTGAGCAAATTCACTCAATGCTCTTAAGCCCGTGGTGGCCAAACTCAGCCCTCCAGATGTTTTGGGACTACAATTCCCACCATCCCTGACCACTGGTTCTGTTAGCTAGGGATGCTGGGAGTTGTAGTTCCAAAACATCTGGAGGGCCGAATTTGGCCACCATTGTAAGCAAACCAGTCTCTCACCCTCCTCTCTCCCACCATCTTCAATATACAGGAAAGAATAACACTGGCCTGCATTACAGGGTTGTCGTAAAGGTTACTGAGAACTTTTAAAAAGTGGTTTGAACCGTCAAAAAGTTTGTTTCAGAAATACGAAGGTCTCTGGAGGATTTTTGTCTTTCTTTTCCAAACTTTCCCACTACACCACGGATAGCTAATGTTCTGCAAGCTACCGGGATTAAGAGGTTGAGGATCCTGTCTCCCCAACGATCACTTTCAGATTAAGAGCTTCACATTCTTCCTACTGAGATATGGTTGCCAGTTTGCTAGGATTACCCACTTTGATTGGAAAAATTAGCACTGATACAGGTGACACGTAACACCTATTCCACATTTGTAAGAACTCGATAGTTTAGCACCCACACTTTGGAACTCCCTGCCTCTTGATATAAAGTAGGCATCTTCAGTACAATTTGCAATTTTTGTTCAGGAGCATGAAAATTCACCAGTGGTTTAGTGTACATTTCTCCAATATGCACATTTTTGTATGCATTTCCTCCCCAGTACGTATCCCCTGCCCTTATATTCTTATAGGTACACTTTTTGGTGCCTGGCTGCTAAAAACATTATTATTTAGACAAGCCTACCCAGATGCTTGGGTGCGGGTGGCGCTGTGGTCTAAATCACAGAGCCTAGGACTTGCCGATCAGAAGGTCGGCGGTTCAAATCCCCGTGACGGGGTGAGCTCCCGTTGCTCGGTCCCAGCTCCTGCCAACCTAGCAGTTCGAAAGCACATCAAAGTGCAAGTAGATAAATAGGTACCACTCCAGCGGGGAAGGTAAACAGCGTTTCCATGTGCTGCTCTGATTCGCCAGAAGCAGCTTAGTTATGCTGGCCACAGGACCCGGAAGCTGTACGCCGGCTCCCTTGGCCAATAAAATGAGATGAGCGCCGCAACCCCAGAGTCGGCTTCGACTGGACCTAACTAACGGTCAGGGGTCCCTTTACCTTTACCTTTTACCCAGATGCTTAAGAAGAGTTTGGATTTGATATCCCGCTTTATCACTACCTGAAGGAGTCTCATAGCGGCTCACATTCTCCTTTCCCTTCCTCCCCCACAACAAACACTCTGTGAGGTGAGTGGGGCTGAGAGACTTCAAGGAAGCGTGACTGGCCCAAGGTCACCCAGCAGCTTCAGGTGGAGGAGCGGGGAAGCGAACCGGGTTCACCAGATTATGAATCTACCGCTCTTAACAACTACACCACACTGGCATGAATTTTAACCTGTTTCCGCAGTTTATTTTTGTCTTGATTTTAATGTTTCATCGTTTTGTGAATTGCTTTGCAGTTGCTGATTTCTTTCACAATCATGCAGTGTATACGTTTTATGAAATTATAAATAAAGAATGATAATCGGTTGCGGGTTGTTTCTTTTCCTGCCTACAGGTTGATGCGGAGATTCGCGAGGCATCATTCCATCTCTTTGGCATCCTGGCTAACTTGCCCAAATTCAGATACAGAACTTTTTTTGCTGAGCAAGCGAGGAAGAGTTTGGTGCCTCTTCTGATTCACCAGTGGGACCCCAATCCCAAGGTGTCTGAGGTAAGACCCAGAGCCCCGTCCATCCCATCTGGGTCACTGAATACCAAAGGAAAGTGATAGTTCCTTAGCCGTTGCCTCCTGGCAAAGTCACATTACGATGGCACAGGGTGAGGCCCAAAATAGAGGTTCCTGCATAATTTGATCTCTGAGAGATCTCTCATAATAACTGTCTAGACTGGCACCTCCTAGATCAGTGCAATCCTAAATGTGTCTACGCAGAAGTAAATCTGTCATGCTCAATGTTTATGTTATAGGAGTTCTGAGGTCTCATATATATAAATCATACGTCCATAAATTTACAAGGCAAACACATACATAAGTGCGTCTGAAATAGTACAGGAGAACAATCCTGAAACCATTTTGACTCTCCCAAATTGACCTCAAATGTTTCTCTGCAAGGAGGAAGGAAATGGGAAAATTTCCTCCCCTTTGTATCTTTGCTCACAAATCCTGTCTTAAGGGCGTACAGTGGTGCCCGTTCCGCGAGTCTCTTCGTCTAGCAGTTTTTTCGTCTTGCAAAGCAAGCCCATTAGCGGTTTAGCGGATTAGCGCTATTAGCGGCTTAGCGGGCTTAGCGGATCAGCTGATAAGTGGCTTAGCGGATCAGCTGATAAGCGGCTTAGCGGATCAGCTATAAGCGGCTTAGCGGATCAGCTGATAAGCGGCTTAGCGGATCAGCTGTTAAGCGGCTTAGCGGATCAGCTGATAAGCGGCTTAGCGGATCAGCTGTTTAGCGGCTTAGCGGATCAGCTGTTAAGCGGCTTAGCGGCTTAGCAGCTTGGAAAAAAGGGGGGAGGGAAAAAAATCCTGCAGGAACTCGCAAGACACTTTCGTCTTGCGAAGCAAGCCCATAGGAAATTTGTTTTGCGAAGCACCTCCAAAACGGAAAACCCTTTCGTCCAGCAGGTTTTCCGTCTTGCGAGGCATTCGTCTTGCGGGGCACCACTGTATCTGTGTATGAATAAGGTGAGCCTATAACCTGGATTCAGGAACTGAGTATTTAATATCACAAAAGAATGGCCAGGATGCCCAGGTAAAAGCAAACAGTGACCGTTATCGGGTATCCTGGCAGACAGGTTTTCTGCTGTAGATTGCATGTATGATGTTTTGGGGGGTGGTCTTGAGCTACAGGGGAGGCAATTTTCAAATGTCTATATAAACGCTTGCACACCATTGTTCTAGGTTCCTCTCCTCCCTCCCTGCATGGGGTGAGCGGGAGACCCTGTTGCAACAGTTTAATAAAGATCAGGCTTACTAGCTGCTTTGCTTCTCAATATTCTCTGGTTGGCCTCTGTTCATAGCTGTCAACCGTCCCTTATTTGGCGGGAAAGTCCTTTATCCCAGCGCCGTGTCCCGCTGCTGTCCCTTATTGATGACGTCCCTTAAATTTCCCGGGTTTCAAAGGAAGCAGCTCCTCTCCCTCCCTCCCTGCCGGCCAGGGAGGAGGGAGGCTCCAGCTGTGATGCTTGGCTGCGTTGCTCACCCAATAAGGAGTCTAAGAACGACTGGGGGGTGGAGCTTGCATGTCTTGTGCTGATCAAATTGGCTGCGTTGCCTGGGGACTCGCCTTTGCTCAGCGCTTCCCAGCGGAGAGGTGACGGTGGTTTTCCTTGCTGCATCCCCTTTGCCGGGTTGCTGCGCTGTGGGAACCACCGCTTGAGGCTTCGTTTGGCTGCTGGCTGGGCTTTCTGCCTTTGGCTCGGAGGGGCTCAGAAGCTGAACATACCTGTGTTTGGAATCGGATGGTTACGTCGTCGATGTCCCACTCACCCTTGCCGGGGAAAAGGTCTGTCTGGAGCGGGGGCACATGGTGGGGAAAAGGAAAGGAGGTGGTTGAGTACAATGGCGGGCGGCGATCTCGGGGGGGGGGCCTTTTGGATTTGTTTTGGAGGCTCCTTCGATTGACTGGTTGTCAATCGAAAGGAAAGGAGCTGGTTGTCTGAAATCCCTTATTTTGGCTGCTGATCCCTTATTTTCGAGGCTGCTGGTCCCTTATTTTCAAATCTGTAAGTTGACAGCTATGCCTCTGTTATTTTTCTCCTTCCGATTGAGAACCTACTTAAGGACTCTATACGGGCTCTTGGATACCCCATAAGGGAAAGAGAGCAGTATTTTCCTTCCAACAGTTTGGTTTCTGTAAATTATTATTTTCCTGCAGTGCATTCACGTCTTTGAAGGAGCCTACTGATAATTCTGGAAGTGCACAGTTCTGCTTTCCCCCCCCGCACCCTCTCTCTTCTTTCTTTCAGGCCTGCAGAGCTGCATTTCTACATTCGGTGCCATTTTTGGCCAAAGGGAAGTTGAGAGTCCATCTGGAAGAACTGTACACCACCAGCAGTTTGGGGCTCCCAAATTTACGCATGCACATATGCAAGCAGCTGGTGAGAGACAAAGAGATCCCCGAATGAGGGGGCTATCAGTCAGGCACAGGCAAACTTGGCCCTCCAGATGTTTTGGGACTACAACTCCCATCAGTGGTCAGGGATGATGGGAGTTGTAGTCCCAAAACATCTGGAGGGCCGAGTTTTCCTAGGCCTGCTATAAGTGCAGTGTCCTTGTGGCAGGAAGGCGGCAGTGAAGGAGAAATCCTAGAAGAGTTGCCGAGTTGGAAGGGACCCTGCGGGGTCATCTAGCTCAACCTCCCTGCGGTGCATGAAACCTGCCCACAGCTGTCCCTGGGTAGGCTCGAACCCCCAACAGTATGGTTAAAAGCCTTAGTGCTGAGTTGTCACAGCTTTATTCTGCAATAGAGCCCCCCTCGAGGGGACATGCTTCTCTGGTTCCTAAGAGGAGGCCTCAAGAAATCAGAAACTGGACACTCCACACCCAATATTACGGAAGGGGGGGGGGACAGGGAATAGACGGGAAATGCCTGTTGATTTTGTTTGTATATTTCATTTCTATAAAATGCACAGCACGGTGTTGGGTCATAAAACTCACAAAAGGAAAATTTGTCACAAAAGGCACTACAGCTATTAAAATTAGAATTAAAATTAAAATTAAAATTAAAATTAAAATTAAAATTAAAATTAAAATTAAAATTAAAATTATTTATTATTTATACCCCACCCATCTGGCTGGGCTTCCCCAGCCACTCTGGGCTACTTCCAACAAAATATTAAAATACCATCATACATCAAACATTAAAAACTTCCCTAAACAGGAAACTAAAACTAAAACTAAAACTAAATAAAAAAAAGAGTCATTTTGTCGTATCACTATTGCCTCTTTTTATTTCATTTATCTTTTTTTTTGGCAGCCAAGGAAGCTAATGAGAATGTTGTGTTTGATCAATGTCAGGTAAACAGCCACCCAGGGACGAGGAGGGAGCTCTTGAAAAAGACCAAAGCCTATTTTCCAAGCAGGTGGGAAGAGATCCAGATCCGAGCCCTCGAGTTGTCAGGTGAGAGGCCAGGCCGCCAGGGGCTGATGGGAGACGTAGTTTTCTCTCTCCGCCTGTGAACATGAGTTGTAGGAGTTTCTCCGAGATTTGGTGTTCAACATTAAGGACTATCAAAAAGAGAGGAACTGAGAGAGAATTAAGAGCCTTGGACGTGAGATCTCCAGGCTGATAGTAGATCAAGACTGATGGACACTTGTTGGGGGCTGAAACCGGGAAAGGGGGGGTGGAGTTTGGGAATCCAAAGGGTTCATAATTACAATTTAATCTGTTTTTATTTTTTTGTCATTAGTATGAAAATTGGGAAATTCGTGGAAGGGAATCTTGGTCGACCTTAGAAAAAATGTTTTAAGAATAAGAATTGATGGATAAGTATTTATGTTTAAGTTTGGATAAGGTAGAATTGGACTTTAAAATGAATTAAATTAAATGAAAATAAGGTTAGCAAAAAAAATTGAGGAAAGGGATGAAGGAGAAAAAGTAAAATAATAATATGTTAAGATAAATTATTAAGTTAAAGTTGAGAAATAAGTAATAAGGATTTGCTGAGTTAATAATTTGAATTGGAATACAAGAAGGGGAGGTGCGAGGAGGTCTGAGAAATAAGTCAAAAGAAATTAAGTAATTGAAATTTTATGTGTTTTTTAACTGTTTTTAAGTTTTGTATTTTTGTATGTTTGTTTTTTTGTTCATTTTTGTTTTGTTTTATTGTGGAAAAAGCTAATAAATATTCATTTAAAAAAAGAAGAACATGAGTTGTAGGTCTTTGCATGAGAACGTCAGTGTTTCATGTGAATGGTCCATGGTGTAATGTAATTATGTTTAAGTTTTTAAATGCAAATCACTTAGAGACCTTTCAGATAGCCAGCTACTAATAAGTCTAATAATTGATTGATTGATTGATTTTGATTGATTGATTAAAACATCTGCAAGGCACCAGGTTAGATATTATTGTTCTAGTCCAGGGGTCTGCAACCTTTAAGACAAAGAGAGCCACTTAGACCCGTTTCCGAAGAAAAAAAACCCGGGAGCTGCAAAACTCGTCATTATAAAAATAACTTTTTTGTCACTTTTTTATTATTTCTTTGTTTGACCCCTCAGAATTACTCCTCCTCATAGAAATAAACGTTAAATTAACAAGTTACCTTTGTGTGTGTGTGTGTGTGTTCTTCACTCCCCTTCAAAACAGTGACCAGAGTACATGCCCCTTACAATGTAGCGGGCGGGCGGGAAGGTGACGTCGGGACGGTGCGTGACTAACACACGCACCACCCCCATGCGACGTCACAGCCAGTACAGCGCCCGCCACAGTGGGGAGTGTCGGGGCGAACAATGCGCCTCCTCCCCTCGCTAGTATCCGCCCCGGAGCCGTGGCGAAGGTGTAAAAGAGCCACATGCGGCTCCGGAGCCGCGGGCTGCAGACCCCTGTTCTAGTCATATTGATGTATGCACACAGAGACACACACACATGGGAGAGAGAGGAAATACATTTCAGCAGACATGAAATCTTCATGAAAATTGGTGGTTATTGTTAAATATTTAAAG